>NC_056730.1:360332053-360632053 GCF_019279795.1 Protopterus annectens | reverse complement strand
TTGCTACAGCAAGATAAGCCCATACTGTCATGCTGATGGGCATACAAGTATGGGATCCTCTGCCAGTACTGTACCAAGGTGCTGAACTGGATACACAAACCCAGCAACAAGTGTCTGCAGCCCCACCTCCAGAATGGCATATCTTACAATGAATACGTAGGTGTCTGCCCACAATACGGGACACAGCGATAGTTACCCTTGTCCCCCAAGACATCACTGTGAGCAAGAATGTCCACCTGACAGTACATGAGGACAGTAAACATCACTGTGTATAACAGTGCATGTCTGAATATCTCTGCTAACAGCAGTACCATGCAGCTGAAGCAGCACAGACACAATCACCTACAGTAGACACTATCCCCTGCACAGTTTGTCTCCATATTGCCAAATGATCGACAGATACCCTGCAGAAACAGTATGCTATCTGTATGTGTACAATACAATTGTCTGCACTGCAGTGCAATTGACCTGGACTTGATCCACACATTCAATACAGATGGACATACTGGGTATGCTCACACACTTAGAGAAATGAAGGAAATAGTCAAGAACATACTAAAAGGTCATACTGGGCATGCTCACACACTTACAGACTATGAGGTGCAAGTGCTAGCTGTGCAACATTACTGTAGAAGGAAAATAGTCTTCTAGCAGCTGTATACACATACCTGTGAAATATGACCCTGTGTGTGCTTGCATGTGGTGTGTCAACCTCTAGATGAATGGGTTATGGCCCATGCACACACACTGCCCTCCCCATAGCCCTACTATGACAATCCTGCTGAGGTCATCCACTGTGAAATACACCTTTGGGAAAATTGTAACCAAGTAATCTCTGTGGCGCATCCTATAACTGTGTACTGCTGTAGTGTAATCAACTAGTTAGGTAGGAGTTCCAATTCCAAGCATGGCAACTGTCTGTGGGTGTCTGTGTAGAGAGCAATGCTATTTAGGGTTTTCACACTCCCTAAAATTTAAATGCTGTACTTTGGTAAGGCTGCTGATGTCATCCCCCTAGAAATACACCTCTGGGAAGGTTGTAGCCCAGTAATCTCCGTAGTGCATCCCATAACTGCGTACTGCTATAGTGTGATAAAGTAGTCAGGTAGGAGTTCTAATCCCAGACTTGGCAAGTGAGTTTATCTGTTCCTGTCTGTTTTGAGAGCAATACCTTTTAGACTACTCACACTCCCTACAATTCTATTGCCCTACTCTGTCAAGGCTGCTGATGTCATACACTGTGAAATACACCTTTTGGAAAAATGTAGCCCAATAATCTCTGTGGCGTGTCCTATAACTGTGCACTGCTGTAGTATGATGAACAAGTTAGGGAGGAGTTCTATTCCCAGACACGGCAACTGTGTGTGTGTGTCTTTGTCTGTGTAGGGAGGAATGCATTTTAGCCTAGCCACACTCACTACAATTCAAATGCCCTACTTTGGCAATCCTGCTGATGTCATTCATTGTGAAATACACCTTTAGGGAAAGAATACTCCAATAATCCCTGTGGTGCATCCTATAACAGCTTCATGCTTTTGTGTGATATAGAATTCTGGCAAGGGTTTTATTCCCACATGTGGCAGTTGTGGATGTTTTGTGTGCGTTTCAATGTCTGTGTAGGGAGCAATGCATTTTAGTTTAGCCACACTCACTACAATTCAAATGTCCTACTTTGGCAATCCTGTTGATGTCATTCATTGTGAAATACACCTTTTGGGATGGACTACTCCAGCAATCTCTGTGGCACATCCTATAACTGCATAGTGCTCTAGTGTAGTAAACTAGTTAGGTAGGAGTTCTAATACCAGACATGACAGATGTGTGTGCTTGCGTGTAACTCATATCCTGTGAGTGTGTAACAATTGGGCTCAATGTGGAGTGGATTCTGCAAATTTCTTATATGGTGGCCCTAGTATATATCACAATGTCCACCATACAGGAATAACAGATGTGAAATAGCCAAGAGGCTGGGGTGTAAATCCATATTCCTACATGTGACATCAAGGCCAGGCAAACAAAGTTAGCAACCCTGGTATTACCCAGAGAACACTCTCAACCCATGTCTCATACACACATACACACACACACACACACACACACACACACACACACACACACACACACACACACTTGCCTAGGCAACAGCTGCTATGTTGGTAGTACCCTGCATATTGCCCACTGATAGTAACCATGGTGTGATTGCAGTGGGCTACAGAGGGCATGGCACCCTGTCCATCTGTCCAATAGGCATGTGCATGCCGACAGTGCACCTTCCCCATGTTATCCATTGTACATCTGCAACAGCTGTGGTGCCATCAAATGTGGCCCACAAAGGACATACCATGCCTGAAAACATGCCCTGTATGGACAGATGCCACTGACACCAGGGAATGCTGGTATCATGCTATCAATGTAGGTTCTGGGTAAACCTGTTGTCCATTACCAGTTCCTGCCACATGAGGCCAGGACTGGTACATCTGATGAGACTCTGTGTGCACAACATGGGCTAGAAACCCCAAGTACAGTTCCACATGTCACTGTACATGCATATGGGACGTGTGCACATCCCAGACATCGTCCATGTCATGGACTAAGGAACACATACATGACAAGCAATGCACAGCATTGGCTACAGACAATAGTCACCCAGGTGACTTGATGGTGAATAATATACCCACCTGTGTGGGCAAATCTAGAAACTACACCCCTGAGCCACAATGCAGTCCATTGTCACCTAGCCTTGTATAGCTGTCTGGCACAGTCAACCACTACACACCCATGAAGCAATGCACCCATGCATGTCAGTACTTGGACTGTGTGTATGTGTGTGTGTGTGTGTGTGTGTGTGTGTGTGTGTGTGTGTGTGTGTGTGTTGTATGATCACATTCACACTCACTACAATCCCCAATGGCATACTAAAGTATGCTGTCCAATGTCAGACACCTCCACACACCCTTTGCCCATATAACCTCTGTATGACCCCTGTGATGCATGTGATACCTGTACAGTAATGTGTTGTTGCAATCTCACTAGTAATGAGTTGTATTTCTGGCCCTGCCATGTGTGTCAGTGTGTGTGCGTCCCTGTGAGAGTGTGGCTGTGTTGAGACTGGTACCTGTTCATGCAGACAGGCACGTGTGCTACACCTACCATATAGCTACCATATCCCTGTTGCAGATGCCACTCATCATCACATATATGTTTTGAGGACTCCTCAACATGTAGTCTATGTGGTGCATCCAATAACTGCATAGAAATGTGATAGCATTACATAGTCGTCGGGGGTTTGATACCCTGTGCCGGTAGGTGTGTGACACAAACATGCTTATGTTTTACTCTCCCACCCCTCCCTGACTTTACTTTGCCTCTGTCTGTCTCTCTCTCCCCCTCTCTGGTGGATGTGGAGACCTACACCTACTTTGCTTAGGCAGCAGCATGTGTATTCTAATTGATGCTCAGCTGATGGCCTCTGCATGAATTGTAGCCCTCCTCTGACTGATTGCATGTGAAACAGCTGTGGTAACATTCCCATTGCTATTTGCATGGAAACACACACCAATATCTAGGAACATCATGTTGGTGTTGGGCCTTTTCATCCACTGTGAGCAGGAACTCATTCTGCTGTTTGGCAAACAGCATCTTAGATGGATTGGGGATTTACCTCTAACAACATACACTGTGGAAATAGGGCAATACACAGGAGGGGGGTGTGCCTGACCTGACTACAGACTGTAAGTGCTGCTATACTGCATTTGGAGAAATGTTGGTTTAACAAGGTGTGTGTGGATAAGGCTGTCCTACATGTTTTAATAACTGCTATGTCAGTGCTATGTTTATGAGGGAACCCCACCTGTAGGGTCATCTGCAGACTCGGCAGTGTGTGGTGCCTTTTGTTTCATGTGTTACCCACAGAGCACCTATCTGTGGACTGCAGAAGGTAATGTGAGGATTGCAGTCTGTAAATGGTGACTGCCGTGTGAGTTACTGACTTCATATCCCTCATAGGATATATGTTGCAACAAACCCTGTTAGAACAGTAAATGTATGAGGTTATCACAGCAACATGTCAATATTGGCCCTGTGTATGTGCCTCCAGCCACAACTCTGTCAACTTTTGTACATATGTCATGCAGTAAGAGGTGCATATGTGCTGTACACCATAATTAGTGACATCATAACTGATAACAAACCTGTGAGATATCAGACTGCTACATATGTTATGTATAGTAGGGGTTATACCTGTTGACATCACCTGCACATTCTGTGGTTGTGTGTACAGTACTGAGGTCTGTGTACGTAAGGTGAATGTTGACAGTGTGTATATTGATAATATGTACTTTGGCCTGTGTACAAACTGTGGTAGATGTCATTGTTCTTGGTCCCATTCTATCTTATGTTACATGCCGCTCCATTGCATGTTACCCTATCGGCTTACATGTTTGTAGGGCCATACACAAACATGTCCCTTACCACAGACAGGCATCGGCCCACACTGTGTAGTGGGCCAGTATATGTAGGATTAGTATGTGAGTAGCACATATGAGGATGGTGTTGGACAAATAGTCCATATACTGCAATATAATGCTAGCTTACCATATGTGGTTGTGGCTGTGTTCACATTGGCTTTGGTTATGCACTTTCACACTGATGTATCATACTCTGTGCTGTGACATGCCTGTAGAGCCTGCTATATATGCAGGTACATGTGCATGCCCCCATAGGAAATGTAGGCCAGTGTTGAGCCAGTCTGCCTGTAGCCTGCACAGTGCTTTGTTACATGCCTAGCAGCTTAGTGTACATACCCAATGAGATGTCATGTCCAGATACTTGCCAGATGTACTGCTGCTTGTCCTCCCTTAACAGTCATGTATGTCATACAGAGCAGTGGGATGCTGTACAGATGTATGTGAATATCTAGTTGGTAGTATGTGGCACCACTGTACCAGTGATTATTATGTGTCAGGACAGACAGGGGTGTGTGAATGTATAACCTATGGGGGCAAATGTATACCAGTCATTACGTGTTATACCCATCTACATAGCTGTTAACATCCACATTGTCAGGCTTGGTCCACATGTCTTGCACTAAGGTGTTCTGTGTACACCTCTGAACTGTCCAGAGTGTGTCAGAATGTCCATATATATTAGCCAATATCTCTGCTGTAGTCCACAGGAGCATGCCGTGCAAGCAGTGGCACTGTACTATGATGTCCTTAAGATGCCTCTCAGTACTCAATGGTGCACATTTTAAAAGCAGATGTGACCTCCCACACACACACCATGTCTGTGAAGACAATCCCTATTACAGTAGCAATAGTCTACAAATATACCTGCTATACACACCTGACATCCCCTTGCACTATGGAGTTGGGACTATAGGGGCTGAGGTAGAGCTACACTCCATGTTCAGGACATATGGTGAAAATATATGTATATATAATTATCCAGATATCTATATAGATATATACACATATACATATTGACACATATAGATGGATATGTATATGTACATATATATACATATAAACACCCAGATATATACATATACAGAGCAATATATGTCTACACATATACAGATAGAGATACATATGCACATATACATATGAATATCTACATATATATATTGAAAGTAGTAGGTATATCAGAATAGATATGTATGCACATATAGTTATATAAATCTACATATGTACTAACTTAACTAGGCATATATGTACACATAGGATGTGGATACCTATATAGCTATATAGACATATATCTATATATAAATATGCATATCTATATATACGTATATCTATATATACATATATGTATATATATATATATATATATATATATATATATATATATATATATATATATATATATATATATATATATATATATATATATATATATATATATATATATATATATATATATATATATATACATACAAAGAGATGTACACATGGCCATATATATGTAGCACTATACAGATGTGTATACAGACATATGTATGAGTATACATGTGTATGCACATATAGACAAATATAGACCTATTATATGTATACGACCATATTCCTGTCATGAGTAAACATCACGTTTGTGTATACCCTCCCAGATGTATCTCACCATATATATCTGCTATGTGCACATTATGGTAAAACAACATATGTGATGCAACAGTCATATTAATAACAAGGACTACACAATTGGTTCATAGGTTCATAGGTTCATACTAGGCTATCTGCCCTAGGGCATTTATAAGCCTAGCCAGAGTGTGTGTGGGGCTTTTCACCACCCATAATTAATTTTTGCTTTGCCCTTTTTCAAGGTTATTATACTGTGCCTCTGTCTAAACAACACAGACACAGAAGTGATAACCTATGATCTCCCATCCATCCATCATCTCTCCATCAAGAGAGAGTGAGGAGAGTCAGTCAATGAGGGACCTGGACTGGGATTTTCTTGGATTTTTATTCAGAGTGAAAGGGAGCCTCTGGTTATGAATCTGCCCCTCAGCCTAGCTGGATCTTTGGATTTGATTTGGATTTTCTGAGGTGCATGTCCTATTTTCAGTCCTGCTGGCTTTCGCGGCCTGATGAGGGATGAGTAAAGAGGCATGATGACCTCCCTGATCTAGATGAATCCTTCATGATTATGTGGGCTATATAATATAAATTTTTTTTTTTTTGGCCACCGGGTTGTCAAAATGAAGATGAGATTCAACTTGGGTCCCCAGGTCCCTATTACTTCTTCTGTTCTTCTTAATGGATTACCACCTATGTGGTAACAAAGGGGATGACTATACACTTTTGGCTTTAGCTTGAGGCCATGACTCTGGCACCAGTTGTCTGTTTCTATCTATGAGGCCTGGCATGTTGGCCTGTACCTCCGATAAATATATACGAGACAAAGAGAGAGGTCAGGACTGAGCCTTGTGGACGTAACTACTGGTACTGGTGAGTCTGACATGGCTCCAGCTATAAACCATGTGGGTTCTGTCCTTGAGCCAGTTTGCAACCCTACCTAGTGAGTGACATAGGGTTATATTTGCTGTGAGCTTATATACTATGCGCCCGAAAAGGCATTGTATTAGGTATTAAGAGGTCCAGGTAGGTAGGCTGTGTTTCAAAGAAATCGACCAGGTTCAAAGAGGCAGATCTGCTCTTAACAAAGAAGCCTGGGTAGAGGATCCAGTCTGCAGGTCCCCAAATATCTTATTTTATAGGTCCCATGATGATCCATTCCATTGCACTTTCCATAGCTTTGCAGACCTTATGAGGCACCACCTTTGTGGAGAGGGGCCACTGTTACTGCACGCCACTTTTGGTACATATCCTGTAGTAAGGCTGAGATTGGATTGGAGTTAGTTTTTTGGTTTAGCTTTCTTGGGGGGGTATGTAGGGATGCAGCCCGGGACGCCTGCCTGGTCCCATGCTGTGTGTTGCTTGCTTTGGAGAGAGGGCAGCTCCTGAGCATGATGTCAGAGAGCAGGGGCAGCACTCTGCTGGGATAGATATTAGCCCTTTTTGGGGGGGGGGAGCTTTGTGGAACTAAAGGCAATTGTTCAATACTACTCAATATGTGTATTAACAGCTATATTGGTAAAACAACAGTTGATTTCATAGTGGTCATGGCAAAGTGGTTAAGTGTTGTGACTTCAGTGTATCGTGTCCTGGGTTCAAGTCTTGCAAGGGCTGTTCATTTTGTTGCTAGGCAGAACAAGGACTGTCAGATACAGAGTGATTAAGGCAGTTTTGTGCTGCTTTAACTCATTACATCCGAGTGATGCCTCCAGGTGCCATCTGCAGTTACCTCCTACTGTGCCTCTAGGTGTCAAATATTGCTTGTTCATATTTGTATTAATAATTCCAAAACCATGCTACATACAAGGTATATTTTATTTTGAAGCATACACCTAAGACCTAGGACCTAAGCCAGTGAGTATTTGTTAGAACTGTAAGGTGATAACTTCAGTTTCCAAAGGCTCAAGCCACGCCCACTGGGAATTAAAGGTTTACACACAAAAGAGCTGTACTGGAGGGAATGAGTTAAGCAGGTTTCCGTGATTGTGTGATGGGCATCCTTCCTGTGTGTGGGCATCAGTGTTACAGACAGCAGGTAGCAATATCTCTTACAGGAGAACCTGCACTCTCAGGCTAGCTACATATTTGTAGGAGGTTCCAGAAATACAGACAGAGTATGAGTACAGTTGTGTTATGCTTTGTATAGTACTGGTGTTACAGGGTTTGTGTGTACATACTAGTTTACCTTAGAATGCGGTCTGTATGCATAGCTCTCAAATGTGGGCCTATCCTTTTGATGGCCAGAGGTGTGCCTATCATGTTTTGTCTGTCCACCACACAGGTCCTGTGTCAGATATTTCACTGGCAGTGTGGGTGTTGAGTGCTATCAGTATATGGCTACATCCATTTATGTTTCCAACCTCAAATCCCTGACTAAGGCTATGTTGCAGACTATCCTGTAACACCAGTGACTTGCTTAGTGTATGACAACAGTTTTCCATATATGGGCCTATGTTCCAGCCTCTGTCCTCTACCTACATATCAAGCTTTGCACATATAAAAAAAAAAAAACAGCTAGCAATGTCAAGCAGTCCGTAAAATTGATCAAACAACCTTTAATGAGTGCTTTCGAATGAGTCAATGCCCCAACTTCTTCAGACAAAGCAAGACTAAAAACCAACACCTTTATATACATATCAATCAACCAATACTATTAATCATTCAATTTGTGCTTAATTGATACTTATTTACCATGACTCACTTAAATTTAAAATTTATAACATTTTTAAAAGGAATGCTTTAGTATAAAATTAGATTTAAAATCCAATAATATTTTATGTGAACAATTAAGCTACAGTGGGGATGTCGGAATACTCTTAACAGAACCTCACAGAAACAGTGTACAATATACAATATTAACTGTCAAAACTAAAATGTTGTACATTTTTAAAAATGTGTATTAACATTTATAAAATACACCAGGAGTATATTTATATGTACAAAAAAAATTAGTAATATATGTCATAATTAATGAGAATTATTCAATATATTCTCATATTTAGGACATAAATATAAATATAAAAATATAAAATGTACTATACATAACAAATAGGCATTAATTCCTTAGCATCTCTACCTAATAAGTGTTTTCAACTTTAAGATGCTTTTAAGGGAGGCAAATTCATTAAGGCCTGGTGAAATATGGGCTGCAGTACATATTTGCCACATTAGCTCGCTTTCTTCGAGTTTAAGTTGCCAGGGGCCACCCCTTAATTTGCATTCCACTTGATGTATAACAGTGTATTGAAACTTAAGCATATAGTTGACAATCCTACCCATAAGTTTCAATACACTGTTATACATCAAGTGGAATGTGAATTATATTTATGTCCTAAATATGAGAATATATTGAATAATTCTCATTGATTATTTAAAAATGTACCGTGTTTTAGTTTTGACAGTTAATATTGTATATTGTACATTGTTTCTGTGAGGTTCTGTTAAGAGTATTCTGACATCCACAATGTAGCTTAATTGTTCACATAAAATATTATTGGATTTTAAAACTAATTTTATACTAAAGCATTCCTTTTAAAAATGTTATAAATTTTAAATTTAAGTGAGTCATTGTAAATAAGTATCAATTAAGCACAAATTGAATGATTAATAGTATTGGTTGATTGATATGTATATAAAGGTGTTGGTTTTTAGTCTTGCTTTGTCTGAAGAAGTTGGAGCATTGACTCCTTCGAAAGTGCTCAGTAAATGGTTGTTTGATCAATTTTACGGACTGCTTGACATTGCTAGCTTTTTTTTGTTTTACCTAGTTTTTATTGTTTTTCTGTTCGAAGTTTTTTGGTATGGCGAGCGGACAACAGTATGTTGAATACTGTTAATGATTCTACTGAGGCGAATGCCATTGGGAATCTCACAGCTTTGGTGCAATTATTGTTGGGTCATGTGGATAATTTGACCCAAAGAATGGATGAGAGAAGTGGGGTTAACAACAGTGTTCAGAATGCACAAATTAATCTACAACATGCCACTCCAGTCCATTCTGGTGAAACAGTATGCTTGTATTCGGATGTATTTAATCCTGCTCTAAGCAACACACAACATAATGTGAGTAATAATGTTACACCTTTGACTGGGTTGAATAATCGCCAAAGAAATTTACAGCAAACACCGGTACCAAGTACTATACCTATGATGGCTGATTTTCTTAGAGTATGGAACTTTTTTAGTGAAGGATCAAATGATTTTATACAAGGTCAAACTTCAGGAGTGAGTTCCATCACTACTCAACTTAATGAGTTTGATCGCAAATTGTTGAAGTGCTGTAAACTGCAGTTAGAGGTAGCATATCTACAAGAGTGCATAGATAAGAAAATTATTCCCAGAGGCTTGCACCAATGGCACTATCCAGTTGGTTTGGTTGAGAACTTGACCTTCCATCGAGAATTATTAGCCCTATTCAATAAACAAGGATTTGAATTTTTACATGCACTTATTATTCATTATAATTCTGAGATAGCTACCCTTAAAGCTGAACTGGAAATATTGGAACATTCCATTAATGCAGATGCAGAGTTTCCTAGGTACAAATACGAGTACACTAGGATCTTTACAAGCATTGAAGCCACTTTAACAAAGCTATTAGTGGTTAAGAAAAAGAAAATTAGTAGAGACATTAACGAGTATGCCAGTAATAAGGCTTACCCTTCTCCCCCGAAGATTTCACAAATTTCCATTGATCCACAGGGCTCATCTAACCAACGTGATGACGTCAACGCAGATGAAGCAGATCAGATAGTGGAGAGTGAGGAGAGAGCTTCAGATACACCACCATTACGTCGTAGTGAATGGATTATGAGTACTAGTCAACAACTAAACAATGTCCAACACTCCAGAGTCCAACAACAGGCTGAGACATTCAATAACTAAATAAATAACAGGAATAGCCAACAGGATTTTTGGAGGGCTCGTGGTAACTAGTACAACAATTCGAACAACAACTGGGAAGGCAATAGAAACCAGCGGCAGAGAAGGAACCGCCAGAACCAGAGAAAGAGATGATCCAGGTCCCATACGATGGACTGCAGATTCTTGTAAGTTCTGAAGGGGACTTCAAAATTTTCAATTATACTGCTTTGACTATTGAACAAAATATGGTTGATTTTTTTGCTAAAGGTTTGTCATTCATGCCTGATAGGAGAGCTGACTTGGTGAGGACTATAGTCGACTTGAAACTTTTTGTACGCAAGTTGAATCTTACCTGTTTAATGGGGTCAAATTCCTCACTTGACAATAGTTTGTGAGTATCTAGCCTTTTTAACCCACCTTTGCATGTAACATTATCTATGTTCGAAAAAATATGTGAAATAGATTTGAGGGCCACATTAGGCAATGTACATAACAAACAAAAGCTAATGTTAACATTTCTGCTTACAAAGTTGATTTTTTTACATCTATTAAATACATGCAAGGTTAGGCTAATGAAGCCCAACAAACATGGAGGGTTGGTCTTTATGGACCAAACTGATTATAATAAAAGAATGGATAAATATATGTCCACTGAGCTATATAAACAGGTTAGTAATAATGAAGTAAATGGTGCATACAGAAAGATTAGAGGCATATTGGAAGATCTATTTTTGGAAGGAACAATTGACATTGATATGTACCAATACTTAACTATGCCTGCACTGATTATTCCCACTTTATTTGGCTCTCCTAAACTTCATAAGAGTTGCCTGGATCCTCCTTTAGACCCATAGTAGACGGTAGAGGATCCATAACGTATGCCTGTGCTAAATTTGTGGATAGTAAGTTGAAACCACTTATTAACGATGAACCACAAATTTGTCACGACTCTTGGAATATTTTGGACAATATTAATAAATTAGAATACAATGACAACTATATTTTCCTCACTATTGACGTAAAAGATCTGTATACAGTGATACCACAAACTTTATGGTTAGAATGGACCAGAGAATTTATGTTAGCAAAAAAAGCAGATGACAAGGATATATACATTGTGGAAACACTATTTGAGGTTGTCTTATCCCATAATTATATGATCTTTAATGGACAATTTTACTTGCAAAACACTGTAGTTGCAATGGGTTCACCTTGTGGTTGAAGTTTTGCAAATTGTGTCATGGCACATTGGGAAAAAAGTTTGTTATTTAACATTATTTTGTTTCAAGAAAATGTGCTATGGTACACTAGGTATCAGGGCGATATGTGCCTTATTTGGCGTGGTGATGTAGATGTTATTGAAGCCTTCAGTAGGAGTATCACTGAAATGACTGATTTCCTGGAGTTCACTTATTCAGTAGGCCTGGATAGTATTAATTTCCTAGATATTAAAGTGGCCAAAGATAGGTTTAATCAGAGATATAAAACCACAATTTTTAGGAAACGTACTCATTCTAATGCTTTTCTACACTTTTCAAGCAGCCATCCTCACCATCAGACAAAAGCAGTAGTGAAAGGACAAATGGTGAGGGCAGCTAGGATGGTCTCAGAGGATGTGGATTATGTCAGGGAATGTGAATTATTGAAAGCCATGTAGATGAGAAGGAGCTAACCAGAAAATTCTGTAGACAATATTATTTTTGAAGTTAACATGAAAAGATCTTCAGGACATTTCAGACCATTGTTACATAAAGGTTATGACAGGGAGGAAACTTTTACGTCTGAGTATCTAAGCGGGAGTACAGAAGGCTCAACCTATAATTTGGGTTTGAGCTTTATGTTTACTTACTCCCTAGACTACAAGATAATTAGAGCGATTCTAAATAAAAATTGGGCAATTATTTTGGAGGACAATAGCCTGAAAAAAGTTTTAGGCAATAATCCCAGATTTACATATAGAAGAGGTCCCAATTTGAAATGTTTACTTGAAAAAAAAAAAAAGAGAGAAACAAATTAATATTGAGATTGGAATGTGGAAATGAGGCTTTTGCCAACAATGTAAGTTTATCAAAATGGGTAACAAAGTGACTATAAGGGATAATACCTATACAATTAAGGGTAAGTTTAATTGTGAATCCAAAGGTATTGTATATGTGGCATGCTGTGAAGCATGCCCATCGTATTATATTGGTAAGACCGAATGAAAAATAAAACAAAGGATTCATGAACATCAATATTGTATTTATAGGAAGGAGACCACTAACTCATTAGCTAAGCATATAGTTGACAATCCTACCCATAAGTTTCAATACACTGTTATACATCAAGTGGAATGCAAATTAAGGGGTGGCCCCTGGCAACTTAAACTCGAAGAAAGCCAGATAATGTGGCATATACATACTGCAGCCCATATTTCACCAGGCCTTAATGAATTTGCCTCCCTTAAAAGCATCATAAAGTTGAAAGCACTTATTAGGTAGAGATGTTAAGGAATTAATGCCTATTTGTTATGTATAGTACATTTTATGTTTTTATATTTATATTTATGTCCTAAATATGAGAATATATTGAATAATTCTCATTAATTATGACACATATTACCAATTTTTTGTACATATAAATATACTCCTGGCGTATTTTATAAATGTTAATACACATTTTTAAAAATGTGCAATGTTTTAGTTTTGACAGTTAATATTGTATATTGTACACTGTTTCTGTGAGGTTCTGTTACGAGTATTCTGACATCCACAATGTAGCTTAATTGTTCACATAAAATATTATTGGATTTTAAAACTAATTTTATACTAAAGCATTCTTTTTAAATATGTTATAAATTTTAAATTTAAGTGAGTCATGGTAAATAAATATCAATTAAGCAGAAACTGAATGATTAATAGTATTGGTTGATTGATATGTATATAAAGGTGTTGGTTTTTAGTCTTGCTTTGTCTGAAGAAGTTGGGGCATTGACTCCTTCGAAAGTGCTCATTAAATGGTTGTTTGATCAATTTTACTGTCTGCTTGACATTGCTAGCTGTTTTTTTGTTTTACCTAGTTTGTATTGTTTTTCTGTTCGAAGCTTTGCACATATGACATGCTGTCAGGGGTTGTTCTGTAGTGGGCTGTGAGTTTATCATGCTGCCATTCCTTACATCAGTCCACTGCTGTTGTATCCCCCACACATACGGTGGGGCTGGGGCCATATATGTGTGGGCTTCACCTACACAATACATGTGTGCCCTTATGCACTCCAGAGGCCAGTGTATGTAACATTGGTATATGGCCCTGTATTATTGAGTCTAGGGGAGATGCACCATGAATAACCTAGGCTGTTACAACATGTGAGGGTAGCAGGAGTGAGCTGCCTTAAGGTATCTGGATGTACATTACCATACAATTCACCTATATTTAAATTAATTAAATAACTTTGGTTAATGCAGGCCTACTGCCTCCTGCCATACAGACTGTTCTGTTTGTCAGTGTGCTTCTGATGGTGTCAGTTATGACTTGTTGTGTTATAGTTACATCCCATTGTGTCAACTGAGGTCTTGATTGTGTACAAAGTGTAGATAGAGGCTGTTAAACTATACACCTGCATTACTTACTGTTGATTGTTTGGTATCCTGTGGCCCAGTCTGTTTTTACTATTGTACTATTTGAAGGGCTTGGCCTGGACAGCAACATTTATAAACCTTTCCAGACTACTGTATTAGTATAACCTTTTCACAGTTGCATTACTCTGTTTATATGGATATCAGTGAGTGAACAGCTATATGACATGGCATATACAACTGTAATAGTACACAAATAAAGGTTTTTCATTTATGCAAACCTGTGTATGGTGTTATATCCTATGACCTCTCTGTGGGTATATGTTGCAGGCAATGATTGTCATTTGTATGGGTGGCTCATACAGTGTCCAGTTGTTAAGGTGTTAACTGTAGGCATAGTGGCTGTTCCATATTGTGTGCACCTTCTACATGTGTATCTTACTATACATATCTCTTTGTGTGTATGTGTAGTCACATATATATATATATATATATATATATATATATATATATATATATATATATATATATATATATATATATATATATATATATATATATATGTGTGTGTGTATATCTGTATCTGCATATATGTGTCTGTGTATATGTGTCCTAGGGATATTGATAGCTTCCACATTGTACATTTCCTATGGGAGTCAGACTGTACTGAATGATATGTTACCAATACCAGCCTGACATCATACAGGTGGGATGGATTACTGTTAACATCTTGTGCCCATGTTGTGTCAGGTCCTGGTTGTGGTATCTGCAACACTTGGTAGTGTATTGCAGTGCGGATGTGTTTGACTGTGGGGGGTATACCTATTCGTACAAGACATTTATTGTTTGGGGCCTCTCAACCCCATTAATGGTGCATGTGGACATATATGTTTTTGTTATTTTCCCATTGTTATCTACAGATATATGTCCGTATATACCTATATAGGTATATATATATATATATATATGCTTACATAAATATAACTATTTCCGTATATACCTACGTAGATATAGATATCTGCTTACATATATATAACTTGCTGTATATATTTAGACATATAGATGTAGACATATATATCTATAGATGTAGGCATTTGTATGTATATATGTTTTTATATATATATATATATATATATATATATATATATATATATATATATATATATATATATATATATATATATATATATATATATATATATACATATATAGATATGTTGTGTCTATTTAGATATTAATATATTTACACACACACACACACACACACATACATCTACATGTTGGAATACATTCTTTGTACTGTTGAATGACTAGGCTGGATGATATGCTTGTGAATACATCAGGGTTATGTATATGTGACATGGCTTAGTAGTAAAGCACTTTGTCTGTGGTTTGTAGGGTCCTAGGACTGAGCCTTGCAGAGGCTGTTTATTTTGTTGCTGGGCAGAACAGAATGGATACAGAGTAATTAAGGCACTTTTGAGCAGTTGTAAGTGGGTTTGCACTGGTTTGCACGCAGGTAAGCACTGCTAACTTCCGGTTACAGTTTCTCATACTTAGTTATCTTCTAATTTGCTTAACCAGTGTAGACATTGCTTACTCCCACACAAGCAGGCTTAAACCTGCTTACTGCTGCTTAAAAGTGCTTACTCTCGCTTAGCCCCGGACTAATTTCTTTTAAAGAAAAGAAAAAGGGGTTGATAGGAAAGTGGTGAAAAAAGGGGCACAAAGAGGGAAAAACAGTAGGGAAAATAGCCAGGGATGTGCAGGAAGGGTGTAGGTAAGGTCTATAGCTGCCCATTTCTTTTACAGAAACAGTTGTACATGTACACTGAATTTGGGGGTAGATTTGGACACTCAAACCCCTGGGAGGGGGTGAGGACAACAATAATAAGTTGTGATGCCAATTAGACCGGATTACATGTGTCCAGTGCACACGTGTGCAAAATGGACAGCTATGTATGGGAAGAGATTTTTTTTTGGGGAACAGATTGCCCTTTTTTTTCAGGTGAGAGTGGGAAGTTGGGGAGGGGTAGTAGGTATATATGGGGAGGTAGGTTGGGTAGGTTAACAGACAAGATAAAACAAGATGCATACATGGGTGGTATATGACACATGTGGGGGGTAAACACCTGATGTGGAGGGGTGTTGCTAAATCACAAGCCCATGAGCCCCCTAGTGGAAACAATGGGACTGAGGTCCCCACCCATGGGCAGTCACCACTGCATCTTCACAGCCCTGATGGTGGCTGTGCTGGGGGCTGAGTCGCAGAATCAGACTGTTGCTCTATTTGTAACATGCAACCCTCAAACTGGCGTAGAAGATCACCAAGCAGCTGGTTGATCTCTCTACACACCACGACCCCGACCTGGTGACGGGTGACAGGTACCTGTCCATGCCCACTCCCAGGGGGGGCAAGCCCCATCCCCTGAGGCGGTTCCACCCTAAGATGGTGCAGGACCAATGGACAGGGTGGTCCCAGGTTGGGCCCTAGACATGCTCGTCCCCAGTGCCATGGACAGCTGAGGTGGGACAGGTGAGTCAGCTGGGACCGGCCTTCCCAAATGTGCTATAGTGTTTAGATTTCATCATTATGTGGGTTAGTAATAGTCAACCCATTCCAGGGTTAGGTATAACAGCATGCATAGATATTCCCATTAACCCAGACACCAGATATGGAACAGTTGCATAGCAAACAGAACACATGCATGTATAGGCCCACAGTGGTAATAAGAACAGCATGCAGGTACATTGATGGCACCATGCCACCACTGTTGGAATAATTCAATATAGCATATGCATGGGAACAATTAAAATATTTATCAAACAATTGGACATTATCAGAACATAGGGGTCATTACATACCAGTTGGGGTGGGTATGTTGATTATTGTTGGATATATGGTGGGGGGGGGGAGAGAAAGATGTCAATTAACAACTAGTATATTCCTGTAGTCCACATTACTTTCCTAGTCAGTGCTGTTATCTGTACCTTACAAGTCTTACTATACTACCTTATAGCCTTAGTTTGGACAGTGATATGGCTGCCATCATTGTTAGACATGAACTGGTTTTACCTGTAATATACACCTCTTACCTGGTATACCTGTGGAGGGAATGTTTGTTAACACTAACTAACTGTTTCTACACATGCCCCAGATTCCAGGTTGATGTTGTGCACATAGCTATCCAACTCTTTCTGCACAGACTCTGGCCATGTGTTAACCACATGCAGGTCTGCCAGGACATATCTAGAATATTGCCCTCTTCAACCTTTAGTGACCTGGCATACACATATACATGCTTTTCTACACAGTTATATTATGTAGCACAGTGTGTGTGACAGTGATCAGTGATACTTTATTATTCAGAGAAACTGTAACACTCACAATTCCCTACAATACCAGAGTGAACAGTACCAGTACAGGTTATAATGGTCTTTATTTCTCAGCACAGTGTTCGTATCCGACGCACCTGTGGGAGCAATGTTTGTTAGCACTACCTAACTTTTGACACATAAACTTCCAGATTACACATTAGTATTATGTACATACATCTCTTTCTGTTACTGTACACACTCTGGTCACAGCTTGACAACATGGGGGTGTAGATAAGACATACGTGGCATATTACTCACCTAACAGTTTTGGGGGTTGCTACAGTGACAGGTTTATTCTCATAGATGTTTGACAATCACTTGTATTCCCTGTTTGCTGGATAAACATCTGGGACAGGCAGCAGATGTGGGCCCATATACTGGACATTCTGGCCTTGTCTGTACAGTTGTGGGGTATGATTCTGTATGCAGCCTGCATCCACTCCCAGGATTCAGACCATGGCTGTGTCTGCTGCAACTTAAACACTGTCCATCACAGTTGTGTCTGCTATATAGATATTGCTGTATATCTCCTATCTGCTTTCTGTCTTATTAATCCCCTGTGATTTTGCATTCTGACCTTGTATTACAACACTCTTATACAGATCTCCTAGACAGTAATATTTTGTAGGACAGTGTGGGTGACAGTGATGTGTAATACCTCATTATTCAGAGCAACTGCATCAGTCACAATGCCATACAATACCAATGTAAACAGTAGTAGTACAAGGTATCATTCTTGTATTTCTGGGCACAGAGTTGGTATCTGGCAGACCTGTGGGAGAAATGTTTGTTAGCACTACCTGAATGTTCCCACACACAGTACCAGATTCCACATTACTATTATGCACATACATCTCACTCTGTTTCTGTACACACTCTGGCCACAGCTTGACAAGTTGGGATGTAAATGGGACATACATGGCTTCTTAGCCTCATAAGGTTTTGGTTAGTTGCTAATGTGCCAGCTTTGTTCTTATAGATGTGTGTCAATCAGTTGTATTTCCTGTTTGCTGACTATATGTCTGGGATAATCTCACTGATTTCCCAAGGGGATAGGTTGATAGGCTACAGATATGTGCCACTTTACTGGACATTCTGGACATGTACAGTTGTGGGGTATGATTCTGTATGCAGACTATTACCACTGGCAGGATTTTAACCATGTGTGTGCTAAAAAATCAAGAGTTCACATCTCAGTTGCATGTGCTATTTGGATTTTGTTATCTGTATTTTACCTGTTTTCTGTGTATGTGTCTCTCAGTTGTACTAATGGCCTCTGGGGATTACACCAGTCATATACAGGCATTCCTACACATTCAATTGATGGTGCATGGTGTGGGTAGCAGTGCTTAATACAACAGTACAATTATATGCTTGCAAATCTACATTACAATAGGATAACAGAGTATACACATGCAGTCCAGAAGTTAGACCTTTATTGTCAGGCTGCTACCCTTTTATTTATATAGAAACTATATGAGACTCTTCCTGGCATATTCTCCGGTGTATGCAGTACTTGCCTTGAACAATACAGGTTTTATACAGGCAATTGGTTTACTACTACTTTTAGTTTTATTTCCTATGACATTAAATGCATTAGTATTACTGACCTGCCTCACGTAGCAACCTCGCCAGGTGACTGATGTGGGCCTCCTGGCTCACGGCCCACTCCATTGCAGTTGTGGGGGACATAACAGGAATATTTAGCCATACCTATCCATGATGTACATGAGCTGGCAATTATTACACACATAGTGGGGTGATACATACACACAACCCCTGCCGCTCTAGCTTCTTGGATCCACTGCTCTAAGAGGTTCCCCTTATGCCACTTCAGGTCAGCATAGTATTGCCTGTTCAGGGTATGCCAGTGGCACTGGTGAGGTCACAGGCGAGATGGTCCTAGGCCACTGCCTTAAATTGGGAGCCCTGGTACTGGCCCTGCAGCAGTCTCTGATCATGGTCTTTGACAAGGTGTCCTGCCATGATTCTGGACTCCTGAATGCACCAGTGCTGCACTCGAAAGTGCACACCTTCTCCCATTCCTGACATGGTGCCTGCAAGGGGATGCTACAACCAGTTATGAGATGTACTCCCACCTCTTGAGTTTAAGTAGGGACAATTTCCCACACTTTTCCGTGATTGGCCAGTTTTGAAAAGGCTAGGCTATGGGCAAACCTGCTTACCTAGGGTTGGCATTGTTTAATGGGGTATACCTCTGGGCACACTGAGTTAGCTAGCCTACTCATTACTTACACCTTCTAAGCTGGTCTGTGCAATGCTTAGCATTGCTTACATTAGACTTTGCATTACATTTGCTTTTTGGCATAGGTTCATAGGTTCATAGGTTGGTACTAGGCTATCAGCCCTAAGGCCTATGCAAGCCTAGCCATAACAATTCCCTGGAATTTTTTCCCCACAATATTTACTTCTCTGGGCCCCTGTCTAGCAGGGCGACTGACATGATCCCTGGGGTGAATTTCCTATCTCTCATCCAATCATCAAGGTTCCTTTGGAAGAGGGCAAATGAGGAGCTCTGCTTGACGTGTATGGGCAGTCTATTCCAGAGTATGGGGAGTCTCTGGGTCAGAAACCTATCTCTCCAGCATGTTTTGTTCATTGTGATGATAAGGTTTCGATCCCTGGAGCATGTGGCTCTGAGGGATTGGGATTTCTTTAAGTGGAGCATGTCCAACAGCTCAGGGTTTGACATGGCCTTGTATGTTAAGCAGAGATCACCTCTGAGTAGACAATATGCCACAGAGTATAGCTGGAGTTGTTTTAGACATTCAGCATATGGCATCTGCTTTAGGCCTGTGATTCTTTTAATGAGGTATTTCTGTGGCCTTTCCAGCTGTTGCAGATGCCTTGTGAGGTACGTACCAAATGGGGCATTATACTCTATAATGGCTCTAATGAGGGATGAGTACAGTGGGACAATGACCTCCTTTTTTCTGATGAAAAGCCCTTAATGATTAGGTGTGTCACATAGAAGGATTTCCTGACTGTTGGGGCAATGTGGTTATCGAAAGTGAGACCACTGTCTACTTGTGTCCCTAAGTCTCTCATCACACTTTTTTATGTTTAGTGTCCTGCCACCTATGTGGTAGTTCATGGGTACATGTTTTTTTCCAAAGGAGATAACTATACATTTCTTGGCATTAAGTTTGAGTCCATGGCTCTGGCACCAGGCATTTGTTTCTGTAAGGCTCTTTTGTAGAATATCCACATCATTTGGGGATTCAATAATGGCTCCCAGTTTGCAGTCATCTGCAAACTTTGTTAGCCAGAGTCTCTTAGTGTTGGCCTGTACTTCAGAGAAGTAGATGCCAAACAAGAGTGGTCCCAGGACTGAACCCTGAGGTACTCCACTTGTCACTTGTCTGGAGCTGGATTTGGAGTCGGATACTTTTACAGTCTGGGTTCTGTCAGTAAGCCAGTTGGCAACCCATCGAGTGACGTAGGGGTTTATGCCCAGCTTAGTAAGTTTATCAATGATTCCAGAGTGGGGGATGGTGTCGAAGGCCTTAGCGAGGTCCATATAGGCTGTCTGGACCACCTTACCCTCATCCACAGCTCTGGAGACCAATTCAAAGAAGTCAATCAGATTCAGGAGACAAGATCGGCCCTTCACAAACCCAAACTGGGTGGGGTCCAGTGTCTGGAGGTTGCCAATTTCTTTGTTTATAAGTTCCATGATAATACGTTCCATGCCCTTGCAGATCAGGCTTGTCAGACTGATGGGATGGTAGTTCTCAGGATCCAAGGCGGAGCCTCCCTTGTGGAGCGGGATAACTGTAGCTGTGTGCCACTCAGTGGGAACGAAGCCTGAGGTGAGGCTATGATTAAACATGACAATTAGGTGGGGTGCCAGTTCATTTTGTAGTTCATGTAGTACACAACCTGGGATGTCATCTGGTCCCATGGATGCTGTGCTGTATTCATAGCTTTGGAGAGTGCTGTTTCTACCTGTGTGGCTGTGATTATCGGAATTTGGCAATCTTTTGGTATTGAGATGGGCCCTTTAGGGGGTGAGAGGGGAGTGAAGTTGGCACTAAATCGATCTGCCAGGATATTGGCAATATCCTTGGGATCAGTATATTTAATGCCATTCTGTTGTAGCTCAGAGCAGATCTGAGCATTGCCATTTAGATTCTTGACATAACTATAGAATGCCTTGTGGTTGTCTTTGGAATCTTTGGCAATTTTATTTTCATAACTAGCTTTTGAGGATTTTATGAGGGATCTCAGCTTATTACTGAGGCTGGTGAGAGAGTTTTTTGCATCCTGGGATTTTCCTCTTTTCTGCAACAGTTTCTTCCTTCTGTTTTACAGTTTGTTTATAGCAGGGGACCACCAGATTGGCTTCCTTTTTTTGGAGAAGAGCATCATGCACAAGTGGATGTGCTCGTACAGTGCCTTAGTGTAGGATTCTGTAGTCGAACTTCCAGATCCCGTCTGCATGGGTGCTGTGAAGTTTGTCACTTCTGACTTGAGTAGCATGAAGTTGGCTTTGGAGAAGTTTTTTAAGGAGGTCTCCTTACTGGGGGGTGGGGGTGGGATGTGGATGTCAAGGGTTATTTGCTTATGGTCAGACCTGACCAGTGAGGGGGTGACCACTGGTGTGGAGCATCTATCTCCCATGTTGGTAATGACCAGGTCTAATATTGGAGCCCCTGGTGGGTCAATGGGTTAGTTGATCCAGGGCATTGGAATTTATGAATTCCAAGAACCGTTGGGAAAAGGAGTTGGTACCCGAGTAGTTTTCCCATTAATGGCAAGGTAGTTGAAATCACCCAGTATTAGGGTGTTTGGTTGTATCTTAATATTTTCCAGTATGTTTAGGAAGGTGTAATGAGAATCTTGGGGTATGGTGGGGGATCTGTAGCAAGCAACAATTTGGATTGCAGTCTTACCTAGTGTTAGTTGCACCTGGAGAATTTCAGATGCATTGTGTTGGGCAACTAGCCTGGAGGTGTGAATATCTTTGGTGAATATGGACACTCCTCCACCTTTAGTGTTTCAGTCTTGGTTTTGTGGCTGAAAAGTGTGGTAAGAATTGTAGCTTGGTATTGTAGGGGTGCTCTCTGGAGCCTTGAATCAGGTCTCAGTCACTGCATATAATCACACTTGTTAACCACCAACCCATCACAGAAATACAGAATAATGAGGTATCAGCAAACAAGTCTTCACCATAGTAAAATCAAACTGAACCTGTGAAAGGAATCATCATACAGACGCATGTGCATTAACCCATTACATAACACAAATATGTGAACTGGAGTACAGCAGTATTGATTTATTATTCATTACACCTTATATGTATGCCTGTTATCCATGATTCATGTGTACGTACACTGTATGGGGTCCTTGTGTTTTACTGGGGACTTCAACACTCTATTACAATTACACCTGACTTCTGGGCTTACTGCTGTACTCCACTTCACATATTTGTGTTATGTAGTGGGTTAATGCACATAGGTCTGTATGCTGATTCCTTTCACAGGTTCAATTTGAGTTTACTGTGGTGAAGACTTGTTTGCTGATACCTCATTATTCTGTATCTCTGTGATGGGTTGGTGGTTAACTAGTGTGATTATGGTGTATAGGGTCCTGGGTGCAAGACCTGTGTGGCTGTTTATTTTGTTTATGGGCAGAACAAGGGCCGTTGGATAGAGAGTAATTAAGGCAATTTTGAGCAGTTGTAAACGGGTTTGTGCGAGGGTAAGCAATGCTAACCTCTGGTTACTTATGCTTACAGAGAGTTAGCTTCAGAATTGCTTAACCTGTGTGCGCATTGCTTACCCCCGCGCAAAAGGGCTTAAACCCGCTTACTACTGCTTACTTGTGCTTATACCTGCTTACTAGTGTTTTATTTATTATGATACTCACACTTCACATGTGCATTTACTGCAGTACTCCAGTTTTTAAATATATGTTATTTAGTGGGCTATGCAACATAAATATTAGTCATAACGTGCTTTGACATGGAAAATGGAATGTGCTGCAGTAGGACTCAAACCGGCAATGCTCTGCTCACTACACTATTGCTGTGCTGTTTTGTTTGCATTTATCTTCCTTGTTATCCTCTTCAGCCATTTAAGCTGCATTAACTGTAGCTAAGTGATGGGCACACCCATGCACCTATGGTTAGCTTTAATCGGATTTAAAAAAAAAAGAAACGGGTTTGTTCATTTTATTTCTGTATACTTTTACTGTTGTACATGAGGGGGACTGTTGGTGGGGATATGCGGATGCCTATGAGCGGTCTCATTCATTTCTTACCCCTTCCTGCTGTTCTTCATTGTGGGGGTGTGTATATTCTGAGAGCTCTGCTCTCAGACATGCCCCCTGCACTCTTACAAGCTCTGTGTAAGATTAGGAGCTCAGGCAGCATGCCTCATTACTATGCATGGTGCACTGCTGTCCTGCTCCTTAACGGCCGCCTCTGTGCAGGACTAACCTAGTCCTACATGGAGGAATAGTAAATCTGGGGGAGTGCATTGGATTCTTTGTTGGTTGAAACCTCATATAAATGCTCATAAAATCATTGAGCTAGTTTGCACTGGGTTTTTACCCACACAGAAAGCAGGACACTGTAAGCTAAATGCAATGTAAACCACAGCCTGTGTGTGGCAGCTGTACTTTCCCCTTATAGAAATTGTCTTGTTAGCTACTTTGATTTGT
Source organism: Protopterus annectens (assembly GCF_019279795.1). Taxonomy (NCBI): domain Eukaryota; kingdom Metazoa; phylum Chordata; order Ceratodontiformes; family Protopteridae; genus Protopterus; species Protopterus annectens. The sequence goes on along the minus strand of NC_056730.1, from coordinate 360,607,503 downwards.
GAACCAGAGAATACATGACAACACTGATTACACATACCACATGGGGTCATTTTACCACTTTCTCTAAGCTGTTTCTCTCTTTCCAAAAAAGTTTTTTCATATTGGGACCCCTCCTATATACAATATTAGGTCATTGCCCCAATAAGTCCACCATATCAACATAATTTTTAATGATGTTCAAATTTTTGATAAGTATGTCAGAAATGATATAGCTGTTACTACTATAGGTGGTAACAAAATGACAAACCGCACTCTTGGAATTGTTGACATTCAGCGGACTGTTACTAACCATTTCCCCTTGTTCATTACCATCTCTGGATTCACTGACATTTGCAATAGAATACTGGTTGTAATCAAAGACCATAGCTGTATCAGACATAGACACAGTGATGTTACTTGAGAATAACGGAACATATACACGGCTCTTCCATTTATTGGTAACTTCCTCCTGCACTATGGACACAAGATGGTGAGGGTACCCCTATTCAAAAACAGGTTGGCAATATAAGCAGACTCATTCACAAAATTACTGTGTTCAGATACCATACGTGTTGCCCTCACCATCTGTCCCTTAAGTACATCCCGGTTAACATGTAAGGGGTGACTGCTAGAAAAATGCAGGTATTTGTTGGAAAAGGTAGTCTTTCTGTGTATGGTAGACCTTAGTCCTTTTCTGGTCTCATTCTTTGAAATTAACATATCTGGATAAGATATCTGGTCTGGAGTGATAGTATGGGTAAGTTTTAAAAATTCAGTTGTCTGATCAGATGTCTTGTGGATCAATTAGGTTTCTGCATGTCATGTTAATTGATACTAAAATTTAGTATAAAAGAAGTTCATTTGATTTACATTTTTGTCTGTTGAAGTGGTGGTGAACACTGCAAAAGTGCTAACTTTTAATAAAACTTGTGGATTTTACAACTGATGACCCTTGCCTTTATGCCTGTTACTAGCTGTGGTTTTGCTTGGAAATTTGTTTGGGTCTGCTGCTGGAATACACTCACTGTCTTTGGGTTTTCTTGCAATTCCGAGTGTGGTTTGTCCTTTAGTTACCACCTATAGTAGTAACAGCTATATCATCTCTGACATACTAAATAAAAATTGCAACATCATTAAAATTATGTTGATATGGTGAACTTATTGGGATAATGGCCGAATATTGTATATAGGAGGGGTCCAAATATAAAAAAAAACTTTTTGGAAAGAGAGAAACAGCTTAGTGAAAGTGGTAAAATGACCCCATGTGGTATGTGTAATCAGTGTTGTCATGTATTCTTGGGTTCACAAATTAAAGTAGCTAACAAGACAATTTCTATAACGGGAAGGTACAGCTGCCGCACACAGGCTGCGGTTAACATTGCATTTTGCTTACAGTGTCCTGCTTTCTATGTGGGTAAAACCCAGTGCAAATGAGTTCAAAGAATTTATGAGCATTTTTATGAGGTTTCAATCAAGAAAGAATCCAATTCACTATTCAGACATTTTAAGATATTTTCAGATCATAGGGGTGCATCAGGTTAAAAGAGATTCTGGGGAGGGGTCCCTGGAAAGTATTTTTAAAGCAAAAGGAAACCTGGTGGCAAGTGTTTTTGAATGCAAGCTTTCCTCTGGTTTAAATGATGCAATTTCCATTTCTAATTTACTAAAGTTAAATGTTTATGACAGGTAATATTCCTGTCAGTTTAGGTAAAGGTTGTAACAGCAGAGAGATACATATGCATGCATATACATATATTTTTTCCAGCATAAAAATGGTTAAAATGCTTAGGGCATTATTCTAGTGTTTCATTGGTCTAAAAGTTTTGAATTTGCTGCTGTCATATATACATTGGGTGTGTTTTTTAAAATACTTTTGTCTGAGGAAGTTTGGAGATTATTCTAAATGAAAGCGCTTACCATAAATGGTTTTATCTTGATTCAACTTGTTTGTTTGACTGAGCTGCATTTTCCAGTACTGGTTTATTCCATGTTATTTTCTTCTGCTTTGCTTCCTTTTTAGTGAGGTTCCTGGTTTGTGTGTAATTATATTTGTTGACCAGATTAAATGTGGGAAAAGGGGTTGATAGAACAGTGATGAAAATGGGGAGTAAGCAGATGGTAGGACATGGGATGAAGAAGAAAGGAATGTACAAGATGGTGGTGGGAGAGCATCATACTTATCCACTTCTTCATAAGATAAATGTATACTTGTAACAAGAATTTGATGAATTGTGATATCAGGGCTAGGGGACAACTGTATGATGTTATCTGGTCATTTAGACAAAATAAAGTATGTCAGGCAGACACACAGACACATTTTTACTGGGACAGGTATCCATTGAGACAGGAATGTGGGGAAAGGTGATAAGGTACAAGATGGTTAGGTAGGTAATAAGTTGGGGGCAGGTGAAGATATACAGGAGATGCAAGACAGACATGGATTGTAATAGAAACAAAAGGTTGGAGGGCACATCCACATCCAGCATAAGTACAGTGAGATCTAGTTCATACCCTCAGAACTGTCATTACTGTCTCATGTCGCAGATACTTGGTCAGTGCTAGACAAGGCTTCAACTTGGATATTCAGTGCAGGACTTTCTCTATTCTGCTGATTCAGGCACTGAAGCTCCTCTCCATGGTTTCCTCCACGCGCCCTGCCAGCTCCTGAAGGTTGACAAAATCACCACCTCCACAAGTACTACTACTGGTGGGCCCCACCCAGCACCAGCCCCCTGGGCAGAGCTACCTGAGACAATGTGAGTAGGTAGTGCAGGAGTTGTAAAGGCAACACTGACAGATTGTGACCCAGATGTGCTGGGTGTCTGAGCTATCTGTAGTGATGCCACTGCAGCCACCTGTGGATATATTATGGTCTGAACTCCAGTGGTTGTTCTAGCTCCCCATACTGATGGTCATTTGTGTTGCAGCAGCAATGTTTCCAAAAAAAAAAAAAAAAAAAAAAGAAGAAGAAAAGAGATGGAGGTGAGAAAACACATAAAATAACATCAGTTACATGTAATTTTAATATTTAAAAATATAACCAAATTGACACATATATATTGTAAACGTGCACATGAATGTAAAGTCATAAATGTGGCATAAAACACATCAGTCTCAGTGCTATTATCAACATTAGCAAACAGGTAAACAGGTGAATATAGCATACATGATATATGCATTTCAATGTAAGACATTAATTTACAAATATGTAATGTTTAATATTATTTAATGATTGCAGAAAACAGATTTAATATATTATTCTATAATAAAAGATCATTGCTGCTGCTTAGAATTGAGCCCACATCCAGCTAAGTTATTTACAGATTGTTTAATGCAATGATCTAGAGCTATTGGAGCACACATTTATGCTTCATATATAGCTAAGGTATGCCTACTCTGTTATGTGGATCTCAAGCTCATATGAACTGATGTCTCAAAATGTGCTAAAATTATCTAAATTTTAGATGCATTATCATTTTGCTTTGTCTTTATGCCTGACCCATACTAAACCATGTCTCTATGTGAAGTACTAATCATTCCTGATGTGCCTCCTTATTTCTAGGCATTCAGCAGCTGAACAGAACAGATAAGAGAAAAAAAAGAAGCATAATGAAAAAGTGCATTGCCTTGTCATTTCAAGGTACTGTAATGACTGGTGATGGGTTACTATACTTTCATAACTCACAGGTGTTTGCAGTTGCAAATTTTGCTAAGGGTGTATGAACACTGGCTCTAGGTAAAGGAGCAGATTATTCCAGCAGTGCTGTTTATAATGCAGACTGCTGCCTTCCTTAACCCACAACAAACTACTAACATTCTTGTTTAGATGGACAGGGGGTAAAGGGGGCACTAGCCCCCCATTACAAACAGAATTAGCCAAAAAAGTCAGAATATTACAGCAGCAACAGCTGTGAAGCAATTCTACCTATGTAACATCCCAAGATATTCACAAGTGCATTGGAAAGGTCCAGGGTTATAAATTGGTGTGCATTCAGTTTATCCAGGTACTTTGCCTGTTCATTAAGACAATGGCATCTCCCTCAGGTTTAACTCAATATCTATATTTAAAATAAATCTATTAAGTGCTAGTCTGTTAAGATTCTTAAATCTTTCATGTTTATTACTCTAGTAATTTCTAACATCTTTTGTGCATACAGTCCTAGCAGTGGTAGCCAGTGGGTTACTGGCAGGAATACAAGCTCTTGCTCAGGGATTAATTAAAAAGGGTGTATAATTTGCATTAAGCCTACACGTTCATTCGTCTTAACATAATGAGCATCAGTGCTCATCAAATATGCAAGCCGCTAAGCAAGCCTACATGTTATACAAGCAGATTTGTAGGCCAGAACACCTGTTGGTGGCCATGTTGAGGTGCAGATAGGCTCAAGCACACAGTATAAACAACAGGTTGTAAATAAGCTCAACCTCAGTAAGTCAGAATGCATTGAGGGTACAATACAAGGCAAGGGCAAACTGAATTGCAAAACTGAGAGGCTGGGTTAGATTAATGAGTATTGTGTAGTGATATATAACTAGGTTACTGAACAAACACTACTAATAATTATCATTGATAGCTGTTGAAGTAATCCTGCCATTCAGCGACTCATCTACAGTTTTAAAAGAAGTGTTAACAAACAGTGTAACAAAGGAAGCAAATGTGGTACATGTAAAATGATGTTAAAGTGGAGAGGTGAGATAACAGTTGGCAGTGAAAGTAGATACATTAGGGAATATTATATATACTGCATGAATTGCACATCAGGTGCGTATCAATACATTTATAACTTTTTACCCAAACTTATGCTGCTGCTCCCACTAACTACCTATCATTTAAAAATGTATGCAGTTCTCAAACTGCTGTCCTATACTCTTCAGAAAGGGAGTTTTATTTTCAGTTGTTGCCATGTTTAATCATAAAAGCTAGAACTAAATTTGTGTTAGAAAAGCATATTTTGTACAGGAATGCACATTATACAACAGATGAGGCAATTATGAAAAAATACTGTTTCTACTATACATGTCCTGAAACAAGCTCAGAAAAAATGTACTCACTGGAGTACATTCAGTATGCCTAGCTACACCTGCCATGAATACTATGAGAATAATCAAAGGAAATGATTTACATACACATATAACTGGTTAGAACATACATACAGATTACAACATGTTGATGCTTTCAGTGCCTTATATGTATGAAGGAAATTATAATGAGGTTATTATGGCAATGTACACACATTTAAAAATGGGGACATATTGCAAAGAATCACACACACCTTGTGAAATCATTCAAATAAATCAGGAAGCAAGCATTTGAGGCAGCAACCTGCATGTTGTGAATGGTAGAAAGTGTGACTGTTCACATATGTTGATTATGTACTGCCATCTTGGTGGATCTAACCATACCGCTCAACCTCTTAGAGTAAGGAATCTGGACAAAACCATACAAAAGTGGTACAAATAGGGACAATTTTGAAATATTGATCTGACAAACTTAGAAAGTTGATAGAATAACAGTTTTTTATTAGCATGAACTTTCTGAAGGGTATGAAGTCTAAAACTCAAATGTCTGTCATTATTTTTTAATTTCAATCTTTAATGATTTCCTCACTAATTTGCCAGACAGCCACAATTTTATGAAAAATGGACCAAACATATAAGGCAAAAATCTCGACATTCTGCGGAAATCTGTACAGTTGAGAGGTATGGAACTAACACATATTCAGAACTGTCACTTTGCCCAGCATACCAACAGAATAAGGTGCTGTTATCCATACTTACAGTTTATTTTTTAACTCAATGGCATAGATGGGGGGCGAGAGGGGCGGTCTTCACCGGGCAACACTTTTTTAGAGACAGCAGACTTCAAAAGTAGTAATTAATTAAAAAAAAAACTTCTTAACACTGTGGTAGCAGCATCTTCTCCTTTAAGGAGGACCATGTGAGCATCGTATGCATGTACACCACCTCAGATGTAAACTTGTCAAGTCATTCCACACTTGCACGTGGAATTTAAGTTAAGATCGCTGTTCCTGTGAGAGAGAAGGTAAAGGTAGATGTGTGTGTGTGTGCGTGCGTGCGTGCATGCGTGCGTGTCTGTGTGTGTGTGTGTGTGTGTGTGTGTGTGTGTGTGTGTGTGTGTGTGTGTGTGTGTGTGTGTGTGTGTGTGAGACCTCTACATGTCAGATCAGTCCAGGGTGCACAGATCTCTCACTTCCCTTATGCCATAACCTCCGAAGATATGGCTTAAGAAGCTGTCAGGCCTTCTTTGTTAGTAAACCAATAACAACCTATACAACATTATAAATAAATAAATAATGACTGAAAATTGATAACTTGAATACTAGCTTTAATAACTCATCTGACACCTTGACAAAGCCTTCAGAGTTACAAGAAGTAATACAAAAAAGTACGAATAAATATCACAGAAAATCCAAAAAAATCACAATGAGGAGGATTATCAGCAAAATTACACAGAATGATGGAAGTGAATTATACTGCTGCTGTAATGTGTGTGTGTGTGTGTGTGTGTGTGTGTGTGTGTGTGTGTGTGTGTATTTACAAAAGCTTCTTTTATTACTACTAGTTTAAGTGTTAATGAATTTAGGTCTGATCTGAATAACATTTTTACCTGTGCTATGCATTAAATTGTGTATGCTGTTCATTTTGGGTATGTGCCAGTAAAATAGCAGCTAGAAAAGAGAGAAGGATATAGTAAAATTCATGTTTACTAACACATTAGATGTGTTGTCAGTCAAAGCTAAACAATAAGTTAGTAGTTCGCTTTTTAATTTCCATTGCATGGTGATTTTACTTTTTTAACATGTAGTATTGCACTTTCTGTTAAAATGTTTAGAGTGAAAACACACACTGAAATGTAGAAACCAAAACCTAAAGGTTTAAACACATGAATCTGTGTTAAATATTATTAAGAATACATTTGCATGTTATTTTATTTAACAAGGATACTTTACGAATGTGTCTTGGAGAATGTGCTTGATTTTGTTCTTTCATGTGTAGGCTGATTATTTAATGAACTAGTACTCCTCTAGTAACCAGGAGTTGAACAGCTGAGACACTAGGGTGCTAGGTGCTGAGCTTTGGATATCTGAATAATTTCCACTGTTCACTTCAGTTTTTTTTTTGTTATTGTTTCCTATTTTATATCCAAGTCCCTTGGTATTTAATCATTTTTCTAATTATTAGAAAGGTTTGGAGTAGTGTGCCATATGTGCAAGTCTAATATTTTGAAAACAGAAGACATGTTCTAGTTCTAGTCTTATGTTTTATTTTGTGGGTGGGGGGGCAGCAAACTCAAAGTCAGCCCTGGGCGACACAAACTCTAGCTACGCCACTGTTTTAACTATAACAGATGTGAGATGTACGTACCTGCAAAATGTGGGACATAGCCAAGTGACATATCAACATGCACATAAATCAAGGCAAAACTCATAAGACAAATACACACACACATACATACGAAAGCAGATAACACATACATACAAAATCTAGAGCACTTGATAATAGTTTTCAATCTTACTCACAAACACTGGCTAATCTACAGTGTATGTACTGTACCTGTGTACTATGTATGTATTCTACCTATGTTCCAAACTTCAGCTGTACACCACAAATCTATTAATTACCTCTATTTTTAAAATTAATATTTTCTTGTTTGTTCTCTCCACTGTAACTGTTTATGTGCTGCATACCACTGTAAAAACATGTCTCCTGTAATTTGTGTGTATACTGATCATGTCTAAATAACTAAATGTGTCTGCAATTTTTCTTTGTGGAGCTTTTCTCCCCAGGCCTCTGCTGAAAAAGGGCCTTTTCGGCTCAGTCAGACACCCCCGGTTAACAAATGTAAAATAAATAAATAAAATAAAATAAAAACTGGGTTGTGTATGTAGGAATGTCAGTGTATCCCTATGCATGTGATGTATATATGTGTGATAGAAAGGCAACAAATGGATAAGTAGCCCATACAAGACTTGGCCCAATCAAAAATCACATGCCAGCAGTACTGTATAATGACATCAGCTACAAGGGAAATGTATAACCTGCCATGTCATAATTATTTGAGTATGATGCATTTGTGTGAGTGTAAACAATCATACTACATGTGTCCTTCCTGCTGCAACTGCCACACCATACATGTTGAAATAAAAAGTCTATCAAAGTACACCTGCGAATGTGGTATAGGATCATGTTGAACATCACCGAAACAAAGAATGCACACATCTAGCCCTGAAGTGATCCTTGTTAAATACATTTGTAATACCTGTATGACAGTGCACTATCATTAATCTCAACCAGATGAAACATTAATGTGTATTATTAAGTAAAGAGCTGAACATTTACATTTCACAAACATCAAGTGCACAGTGGCCTGTAACAAATGGTGTTACCATCTGTGTGAAGGTCAATAACTCCATTGTGTGGACATTGGCATAGCCATCCTTTCAGAGGCAACATTTATTAAGTTTTGACAAAGAAAAACAAATGACAACAACTAATAAATTTGATTACTTAATTATCAGTTTGCTAAACATTTCTCAACTCATACAACATTATATTGGGCATGCTCAGAATTAAGTACAGCTATGAGTGCAAGAACATAAAATAACTAACACAAAATCACAGTAAAGTATCATAGCACAGGTCCACTCACACTTTGTGACAACGTTGCAGCATGGCACATATCAAGAACTGATAAGTAAGTCATTGTTGTCTTTAAATCCCTATATTGCAAACAAAAGAATAAAAAATTATATGTACATTTTTTCATCAAGTCATGGAATACACAGTATTATTTTGGGGGAACTAAATAATACCTGTATGCATTCTGTGACATACTCAGCATTTACAATTTGCTAGACTTGAACGCATGCCTGATGTCAGATGTCATAGAGATGTGTATCAACCATTGATGCCACAGAAAGAAGCAAATCTGATATGTTGTAAAGAACATCCTAGGAGAGATTACATCACTATTTGGACAATGTGCAATGTAAATAAAAAACATAAAGATCAAACATATGAAAGTACATTACTTAATACAATTCAGCAAGCATGTGTCCTAATTTAATTTTGATTTGAAGCTCTTTATTTAAGGTGTGATCTTTCTATTTTGTATCCTAGTCTCGTATTACATTTGTTTTGTTTTAAGTTTTCTGTACAGTTCTAGTTTTAAGAGTTCTTGGCTGGGGTCAGTTAAAAAAGTTACCAAAGAATTCCTTTGCAAATTGTGAATAGCATCACTTAAGTAGTGGGAGGAGCTGAGAGACAGCATTGCTCTTTTATTTAGAAATATCTGAAGTTAGCTGAAGTGTTTGTGTGGTTTGCATTGCTCTGAGTATGACTCATCTCTGCATTTAATTTTGATTTGAAGCTCTTTAAGGTGTGATCACTTCTATTTTGTATCTTATTCTAGTATTACATTTGTTTTGTTTCAAGTTTTTTGTACAGTTGGAGTTTTAAAAGTTCTTGGCTAGGGTCAGTTAAAAAAAGATACCAAAGAATTCCTTTGCAAACTGTGAATAGCATCAGTTAAGTAGTGAGAGGAGCTGAGAGAGAGCATTGCACTTTTATTTAGAAATATCTGTAGTTAGCTGAAGTGTTTGTGTGGTCTGCATTGCTCTGTGTATGATTCATCTCTGTGTTTAATTTTGATTTGAAGCTTTTTAAGGTGTGACCACTTCTATTTTGTATCTTATTCTAGTATTAGATTTGTTTAGTTTTCTGTTCTGTTGGAGTTTTTAGAGTTCCCCCTCCCACCCGCCTAGTCCTTGTTGTGTTCTTAAATTTGGTGGCTTTTGAGTTGCCCACCCCTATTATAAATCTCATTTTGGACACTCCTCCCAGTCCTATCTCATCAGCTTATTCTACTGAATAGAGAGAGATAATTTGGGAAGACCTACCCCCATTAGCTTATCAACGTTAAATTATCGTGTTTCATCCCTTCCCACATAAACTAAAAGAAAAGAAAAAAGTGCACTTTGTTCATCTGATTTTGCTGCATTTTTGTTTCTTCTTACTCTATTACTTTATTTTGCTTTTGCTGCCTGTTCTTAAAAGTACTCAATTGCATTTATTCTGCCGCATTTACCATAGCCTGATTAAATTGTAACTGTTATTCTAAGCCTTTTGGTTTAAGCACTTGGGCTTTAGGCCAGTTGCTTTACATTAAGAAGGTTTGTGGCCTGCACTCTTGCGGCAGAAGAGGTAGCTTACATCCATCTAAGTTGGGAGTTGTTGGTTGAAGGCTTAATGTCTAAAAGTGTCTTAGTTCTGGTTTAAGCACTTGGGCTTCAGGCCAGTATTTTACATTAAGAAGGTTTGTGGTCTGCACTCTTGTGGGAGGAGAGGGTAGATTCTGCCCTTCTGAGCTGGGAATTTCTGGTTAAAGGCTTATTGTGCCTGCTTATTTGAAATATTTCTTTCCGAAATTGGTGCACCTTGTTTGCTGTAGCATAGATTAGATTCAAACCTGCTGAATCTAGCTTTGTTTGTATAACTTGAGCACTAATTCAGGCCGTCTTTTTTGGACAAGGTTCCCCTGCATCCTAGTGGCAGGAGTGTGCAGTTAGAACTTGTCTGATTGAAGACTGCTGGAACAGGGCTCAGTTTTGAGCTTTTTTATTGGTTAATTGGTAAATTTATTTAAATCAGTTTTCTCTTGTTTGGTACTGTTATATTTAAGTGTGTATCTGTTCTCCTGTGTTGAATTGAGCTAAACAGTTTAAATATCTTTAGCATAGTCTGGTTACAGGTTTTGCTATATTCAGATCTGTTTGTGTGATTTCCATGTTTCCTGCTACACCATCTTGTGTTGGCCAGGGCCTAACTGCACTTAGTGGGAGTAAGTGAACTGCTTGGAACTGGTCTGGCATAGGGTGTTGAGCTAATATCTCGGGGACAAGGGTAGATTGGGCAATTCCAGTGTTTCTGTTTTATTTTCATTTTTGTGGTATTTAAACCCAGCATTTGCATGGGTTTGTGCTTGTTTGCCAATTGCACACCACTGCTGTGCTGCTTTAACCCTTTGCGAGGTATCTGAGTTGCATTTTTCCCTTACCAGCACTTCTGTGTGAGTGAAGCCCTTGCCTGCAACTACTGTATTGATTTTATCCAGCCCTACTCACATCTATAGGTACTCTCTTCAGATAGTACCCACTCTACTATCCCTGACCTCTCTTCCACAGATTCTGATAACCATGGGTGGACAATTTCATATGGTTTCTCCTGCTAGTCTGGTTAATATGAGAATCCTGAGAAAGTGTAGCAACTATGTACACAGACAACCCTGTACTACTACCACTTAGGAACACACTATGTAAGAGATGCAATCACATTAAGAACCTAGAATCCTTGCTGTCTCAGTCACAAGCCAGTACATCTGGCACTGAGAAGGTTGTCTGCACAAACACTACGACCACACCTCTAACACCACCCATATCTGTACAACACACTCCTACATATGCAGGGGTTCTCAACAAAAACATACTTAAACAAAAGAGACCTCCGAAGCAAAACACACATGCACATCACAACCCACAGCACCAAGCATTACACATTGTACACACATTTGTGTCTCACAGCCTCTAAGGCCCAACCACAAACCCAACAAGCTAGTCATAGGAGACTCTATCATGAGACACAAAGAAGTACCCCTCACCAGGCTAGACAAGGAGAAAGTCACAGTAAGTTGCTCAGGTGCTAGAATCCACCATATCACACTTGTACTCAAGTCTCTTAACAACATGTACTGTTATAACTTTGTCATAGTCCGTGTTAGTGTGAATGACTTGGGATGTACCTCTCTGGACTATATGAAGAGAGACATAATTTAACTCACTGAATATGTGTCCCAGGCAGGTATGTCCCTAGCCTTAAGCAGCATCCTGCCATCACCCAGAATTATACCTCAGTACAAACAGAAAATGATTGACTTTGACAATTGGTTTAGTTTCTGGTGTCTTTCCAAGGGGATCCAGTACCTGACAGCCTGGGAAGACATGATTGACAGACCACAGTGCTTTTCCAGAGATGGCCTTCATCTGTCTTCCCTTGGCTTTAGGCTTCTGGCAAAGGCTCTTGCCTCCCCAATAGTGCTGTTTTAGGCAAAGTCATGAGCACAAAATTACAAACATGAAAAATTCTTATAAACAAAAGTTAAAGGTCATACTGCTAAATGCTTGGAGTCTTTGCATGAAACTGCACTCATTGCAATCATTTCTTGCCCTGGAGGATACTGACATTTGTGCAGTCACTGAAACCTGGTTCAAAGCTGTGTAGAGCACCCCACCCTTACCCGGTTACTCATCCTACCATACTTTCAGACTCCAAATGGAGGGCTACAAAGCCAAAGGAGGTGGAGTTTCAATATTTATCAAAGACATACACAGCTCCAGGCTGGTCAAATAGTATGACCCACAGGAGACACTCCAAGTGCAGTTAACTGTTGACAAAACACCTATTCAAATCATAGCTAGCTACAGACCCCCAACCATGACTCAGGACTCAAACTCCACCTATCTGGACTTACTTGAATACATCAAGATTCAACCCTCTATCCTGATCCTGGGTGACTTTAACTACCCAACCATAGAGTGGAAGACCTATGCTAGCCCAAACATTAATGCCTAGAAATTCCTTGACTTTGTCAATGCCAATACATTGAATCAGCTGGTTGATACCCCTATGAGAGGTGAAAATGTCCTGGATCTGGTCCTAACCAACATGAGTAGCCACTGTAACACTCCTACAGTGTCATCCACCTTGGTAAGATCCGACCATAAAGTGCTCACTTTTGAAGTCACCATCTACCCTGACCCCCCTCTTGTCAGGCTTAAATGAAAAAAATTTTTCCTAAGCTGACTACAATCTCCTTAGAGCAGGTATAAGCAGCTTCACAACCACTGTCCCTTCAATTGGGACTAGCACTAATGTCCAAGCCCATACCAAAAAACTATACGAACACCTACATAGCTGTATGGACTCAGCAACACCTGACAGGACCAAATCATCTTCCTCAAGGATGAGTAAACCTGTCTGGTGGACAGCAGCAATAAACAAACTCTATAACAGAAGGAAAAAAATTGGTACCCAGAGTCAAGATGGAGCAGGTGCCAAGTTGGAAACAATCTCACCTTTGTCTGAACAAGCAAATAAGGTCACTGGTGAAATATTCTAAGGCTAACTTTGAATCAAAATTGGCCACATCCACCAAGGACAATCACAAGGCCTTCTTCAGATATATCCTCAATCTCAAAGGCAACACCTAAATTTGCTCTGAACTGGTGGACAATAACATCACATACACAAATGCCATAGATATAGCCAACCTGCTGGCAGACAGATTCAGTGAAAACTTCAGCCCCTGTCCCCCCCCATCAGTAAACCAGGACATCCCCAGCACCTGCCCACTCCCCTCATCACCAGGGAGCAGGTCCTTAATGCCCTCTCAAAGGCAAAAAATACAGTCAGCATGGGACCAGGTAACATCCCTGACTGTATCCTACATGAACTCAGGCATGAGCTCTTGGCTCCATTAGACACCCTATTCAACTAAAGCCTGAGCACCGGCTTCATCTCAGCTGAATGGAGGACAGCCACTGTCATCCCTCTACACAAAGGTGGAGCATCCACTGACCCAGGCATTATAGGCCCATCAGCCTAACTAGCCTGATCTGCAAGGCCATCGAACGCATTATCATGGACCTTATAAACAAGGACACTGGCAACCTCCAAATGCTTGACTCCACACAGTTTGGTTTTGTCAATGCCTGTTAAACTTAGTTGGCTTCTTTGAAACAGCCACCAAAGCCATGGATGAGGGGAAGATGGTGCACACCGCCTACCTTGACCTAGCCAAAGCATTTGACACTATTCCCCATTCAGGCATAATAGATAAACTCTCCCAGCTAGGCATCAACCCGTATGTTACCCGGTGGGTAGCTAACTGGCTCATTGATAGAACCCACTCAATCAAAGTAGGGGAATCCACTTCTAGTAGTAGACCCTTAACAAGTGGTGTACCCCAAGGATTGGTCTTGGGGCCTCTACTGTTTAGGATAGACTTTTCTGAGGTGCAAGCCAAAACCAGTGGTCTGTGGCTAACCAAGTTTGCAGATGACTGCAAGCTGGGTGCTGTCTTAAATTCCCCTAGTGATGTGAACATCCTCCAAGAGGGCCTTACCCAAACTAATGACTGGTGCCAGAAACATGGCCTCAAAGTGAATGCCAAGAAAGGCATCATTATTCCCTTTTGGGAAAATGTCATCCCCACTAATTATCACATTAATAACAATGTACTAAGCATGCAATCAGTCATGAGGGACTTGGGCACCCAGGTTGATATCAACCTGACATTTGACCACCATGTTGCCTCTGTTGTATGGAAGGCTTTCTACATGGCTCACTTCACAAATAAGGGTATTTCATCCAGGAACAAGGAGGTCATAACATCCCTTATCAGACCCTTTATTGAGTACAATGCCCCCTTTGACATGTACCTTGCCAAGCACATTCAGCAGTTGGAGAGACTACAGAGGTTCCTGACCAGGAAAATCCAGGGTCTCAAACACCTATCCTATACAGATAGGCTAAAGGCCCTGTCCCTCTACTCAGTCTCATACAGACTGCTCAGAGGTGACCTGTGTCTGGCATACAAGGCCATTTCAGACCCAGCTTTGATGGAGTTGCTGCATATCCGTAAGGCAAATTCCACTCGTGCAACCCACACGCAAGGCCTTAACTTGGTCTGTGACATTAATAGAACATTGGCGGGATAGATTTGTGTCCCAAATACTCCTCTGTCTGTAGAATAGACTCCCCCCATGTCAAGCAGAGTACCTATCTAGCCCTTTTTAACAGGAACCTGGATGACTGGATGGGAAACAGAAAATATGCCATTGGGATCCCACCTGTGTCCCTGCTGGACAGGGGAAACACGTGCTGACTTTGAGGGAACATGGGTGAAGTTCTTGGCTTGGCTTATAAAGGCCTCCAGGCCAATAGCCTAGTATCATCCTATGAACATATGAACCCATGAACCTAAGGTACCGTACCATTTTCTTGAAGTGTATTACTAACAAGCTCATTTGTGCTAATGACAGCAAAGTATTAGCACATGCATAATTAGTTTTTGGTGATTTTAAATTTAGAACAGGAATTATTGGTGGTTTATGGTGCTCCAGGCCAAGCTTTGTGAGAATAAGAAGTACAGGCAAATAAACAGTATAAACAGTTCTGATCCATTTCAGAGCAGATATGTGTCATGTTAACATTTTCTCTGTCATGATTTACATATCTCATGATCACTGCAGTAAAACACTCATTACATACTAAAACATACTTGTACCATCCTCACATCTGGTGACTGTCCATACATTTAAGGCATGTTCTACTGCTTCTTATGCAATTGTATTTGTTTGCATGATATCTGGGTCACTGAATCTTTTGCTCTGTGTCCTGCATGGATGGGGAAGGACCGGATTCTCACTACTTCCTGTCATGAGGTACTGCCTCACCATGTACTCAATGTTGTGAAATAGCAACTGTGGACCATGTAGTAATCAGTCCCAAAACCACCTGGGTGCAAAGGGTGAGGAATGAATTGTTCCAGCAACACAGCAGTCATATGTCAAACTGAGTAAGTGTATTTCATGTTCATAACTGATGTTTTAAGAGTGGGGTAATAACTTTGAATTCATATTAGCCTATCCTATTGCATGTTTTATGATTTAAAGTACTTCAACTGTTGATTGGCATACTGAGGATGAAACAATTGCTGTTTTTTAGCATAAAGAACAAGAAATATCTTAATACCTGATGAAAGTGATAACTCTTTACCTGTGCTATTTGCCTGCATTCTTGTACACAGTGAATGAATATCTTTCTTAAAAAGACTACTAGCTGACTATCCTGGCCTAAGCTTGTGGTTATGAGGCACTCACTACAATCCTTATGAACTTGCTATTGTATGTTTAGTTGTAGTAAAGCATTATGCTTCAGCATTGCCTGAACATAGCTAACTGCAGTGGTGGTGCTGTGGTAGCATTGTGACCTCACAGTAAGACGTTGTCCTGTTCGATTCTCAGCTAGACCATCTTCTGTGTGGAGACATGCATGAATGGGTGTACCTTCATTGAAGGTTGTGCGTCAGGGCCGGCAACTTGGCACATAAAAATCTACTGCCAATCATTAGTGGACCGGAGTTCCGCTGTGGCGACCCCTAACCGGGAAAAGCTGAAAGACACAACAACATCGCCTGAACATAGTTGTTGCTTGTTTTACTTACTGTCTTAGCCTGTTACTCAAGATAATGTCCTACTGTTTATGCTGAAATACATGCCTAGTTATCAGTATTTTTGCTAATTGTATTATGTGCTTCTGATAGTCTAATTTTTACTACTCCCCCTTGTTTATTCTGAACTCTAACAATAATATGACTTAGCTTATCCATACTAATATATTGAATCAGCATTTTTACATTGTAATACCTTTACTTTGACCCAATACCACAAGTTAATATCATGCAGAAAAGATGGCCTAATTTTTAGTAAGGATTGCCATTCTGATATGAGCACTGGAAACACTGATTCTGTGGAATAACCAGCCATATTAGTAGGTAATAGGGCTCTGATATGCAAGCTGTCTGTCATGATGGTAAATCTAGGTTCTTATGGTGGACATCAGGGGTAATAAAAGTTGGTAAAGTAAATAAAAAGCTATTTCGTGCAGTGGGAGTGAGGTGGGGCGCTACATCTGAATGACAGGTACTGAAAGACTAAAAAGGCAACAATTTCAGCAGTCACCAAAACAACAATCTGGGTTATGGGGGCAGCATATCAAGGTCATGAAGAATTATTTCCTGATCTCAAAGACAATCTAGTAAATTATGTGGTTATTTTGGGGGAGGGAAAGAGAGTATCCAGGCCATTCCTAGTATGAATGGAGAAGGACTGACCTAAATGCTGAACATTATCATGGAGTGGACTGTAGACATTGTCGAAACTGGGAAGGCAGGAAGGGGTGGTTAAAAACTACAAGAAAATTCAGATAATTAAACTGAACATTGGAGGGTTCACTAAATCCTATCAGAAGAAGGAGAATACATATATAGAGGGTGGTGGAATACATTGTTATATTGCAAGAAACAAAACTGAAAATCAGAAATTCAGAAAAGATGCTATGGTATGACCACCAAAAAGGAGAAAAAGAATACAAGGTTGGAGGACTCTAGAGAGCAGTAGCAGATGTATTCCATAGAGAGCTTCAGAAACCATAGAGAAAGTGATAAAAAGCAAGACAGGTAGATGGATTATCTGGGAGGGAAAGGTAGAAGAAGGTGCTCACCAAACAATATGAAACATATATACACCATATGGGGATAAAGAAGGATTCTAGAAGAATTTTTTTACTAACTGGGCATGGACATGAAGAGACACTTTAGCAACCCCCTCAAAAGTGCTGCAAACACCATCACAAATGCTTACTCATCCAACCCACAATATCTTTTCTTTTATTTTCAGTAAATTTCATCTGAAGACAATATCCCTTTACTGGAACAAATACAGCTGAATGGATCACAAGATCTAGATAACCTAAATCTTTTGTTCATATGCCAACATCATGGCTTCATTGTTGAACCCTTAAAATAGATCTTTAATCTTTGTCTTATTATCAGCAACATGCCTAATACATGGAAATCTGCCACAGTAAAACCACTGCCCAAACAAAAACAAAAACAACCCACACTCCTATCACACTATCTCCTAATTTCCATCCTTCCAACCCTGTGCAAAATCTCGGAGAAAATTTCCTACCCTCAACTCACAGAATATATTACTAAATACCACTTTTTCTCACAAAAACAACATGGTTTCAGGTCAGGGAGGAGCAGGGCCACAGCCATATGGTGTCTGTCTTTTGAAATTTTCATTTAAATGGACAAATACATGTTCTTCTCTACAAGCTTTTATAGTCCTCACCAAATCCTTTGACTTACACAATCATTCCTATCTTACAATCCACCTTTCAGAAATAAGCATTAGCCTTGATGCATCCCTTGGTTCCAAAGTTATCTGAATAACCTCTATTTCTCAGTGAACTCTCTCTTCTCTCTTCTCTCCACTACTCGAAGGTGTACCTGAAGGATTTATTCTTGCCACCCTTCTGTTCTTTCTTTCTCTCTCTCAATATATATATATATATATATATATATATATATATATATATATATATATATCACCTTCCTCTCCTCTTACATTCAAATGGCATGGTTTTAGTTTGGCTGATTTCCGTATATTAGGCATGGCAGGATAGTAAGATAAAGACTAAAGATGTGTTTTAGGGGTACTGTAGTGAAGTCATGGTGATGGTGTACGAACCAAGGATGTAGGTTGTCTATACCTGGTAGGCCATCCAGCTGTATTTGTTTCAGTGAAGGGATATAGTTTTTGGATGAAAGCAAAAGAAAGAAAGACATTGTGGATAGGATGAGGAAACATTTGTGGTGGTGTTTGCATCACATTTGGGAAGGTTGCTAAAGTGTGTGTGGAAATCATGTGCAGACCATCTGAAGGAAACACTTGTAGAAGTGTGAGGCAGGTTACATCCTGTGAGGTTATGAACTTCTAACCAAAATTTCCCAGGGCTGTATTTTAGAGAGTTTTGGAGGTGTATCATGAAATGACCTTTGTGTCTTCCAATGGCTTTTTTGTCCAGGTACCTTTCATTTGTATACTGCTGCCTGATTTTTGGAATGGGATTAGATTTCCATGACTGCCAGGATTTATCCTGGAGTTTGAGGAGGGATTTTAACTCATGGTTAGCCACTTTTTGGTTTGGTGTTAAAAATTCTAGAAATTAAGGGGAAGTGACAATCCTGTAGAGTGAAAAGAGTACAAGTAAAGAGTTTAGCTGGTTTATTAGGATCTGTGATGTCTAGAATAGGGGTCATGCAAGGAGAGACTTGAAGATAGTTTTACAATATTGGTAGTGGATTTATATTTCAAGGAAATTAATTTTGATTTTGCTTCTAGAGATGTCATAAACTTGAGAAAACGTAATCAGGCAATGGTCACTAAATTATGGTGAGTGAATTGTGATTTTACTGACTGTTTGGGCAATTGGAGATGATGAGATCAATACGGGAGTATTTTTGGTTAAAAGGTTGGGTCTGGTAGGTTGCTTAAGTAGTTTGTCAGTTGTTATTCAGTAAGGTAGTCTAAGACCTTTAACCTGATGGGCATGAATGTGTTGATATTAAAGTCACCTGGAAATTATATTTTTCTTTTTGTTTGTGTGGGATAAAATTGACTGAATCACATCTTTAAGTTTCTATAGAGAGGAAGGTGGAGGGAGGCATGTAACCGTTAATATGTGTCATACTGGATAAGGCCATTTCTCCTAGAAGTCAATTTGGTTAACATTTTGATGCGGGTGAGGATTGTTTTAAAATTTTCACCTTTAAGTGAGATTTGCATAGCAGTAGGATACCACCTCCTTTTGTACTGACTGGTCTGTAGTCAAGCAAATAGCTAAATCTAGGAATAAGGTGATTGATCTAGCACAAGGAATGAAAGAGAGAGGGTGGCTGGACATACAGAGAGAAAAGTATCCAAATGAGAGGGAATACACCCTCACAAAAATCACTTTGGTATAAGCAAGTAGGTTAGACAGGTTCTTATAGAAGGAAAACTAATGGAAATAATGGAAGAGATCCAAATACAGGACAGATGCATATCAAATTATGCAGATGTGAGACATAAGTTGCAGGAACAGAAAACAATGAGAAAAGGCATAGGTTGGTTAACTATAAACTGACAGAGATAGTGACAAGGAAACACTGCAAGGACTATTAAACGAGTCAGTAAAGGGCAATATAAAATATAGGGATAAACTAGACTAGTGCTGGTGGGATAGGATCAAGGCCCCATTCAGGGGAAAACTGGTGAAGGCAGAAGAAAAGAAGACAAGGAAAGAAGGAAGGGTGATTAAGGGGCTGGACAGAGAGAGAAACACATAGAGATGATACAGAAAAAGCCGGAATACATGAAGTTATAAGGGAAATGCTACAAATCAGAGAAAAAACAACAGTATGAATTGAATTAGAGAGTAAAATTATTACAGAGCAAGAAATCCAGCAATGGTACAAGGGGAACTACTGGTGGATATTGGGAGAGGCACAAGGGAAACAACTAGCCAAGAAATACAGGAAGAAGCATACACAGAGATATGGAGGATAAGGGAAGGAGACAGACACTGTTCAGAACAGGATCATTTAATCGGGGAAAGATTTAAGGAGTACTAGAGAGAGATTTACAAACAACAGTCTCAGAATGCTACTAGGGGAAACATTTGTTTTATTTTAAGTTTTATGTTCTGTTGGAGATTTAAGAGGTCTTGGCTAGGGTCATTTAGAAAAATTAGTAAAGAATTACTTTGCAAAAGTGAATAAAACCAGCTAATTGGTGGGAGGAGCTGAGAGATAGCAATCCTCATTTAGCTAGAAATATTTGGAGGCATGTCTATTTAGGTGGAGTGCTTGTTTGGCTTGCTTGCTGTACTCTGCCTGAATATTACTGATCTCTGCATTTTATTTTGAATTGAACTTTTTTCATTTAAGGTTTGGTTACTTCTATTTTTTTATCTTTTTTCTTATATTACATTTGTTTTGTTTTAAATTTTCTGTTCTGTAGGTGGGTTTTGAGTTGCCCTCCGCCACTATAAAACTGATTTTGGGCATTCCTCCTGGTCCCATCTCATCAGCTCATTCTACGTGGGTTTTGAGTTGCCCTTCACCACTATAAATCTGATTTTGGACACTCCTCCAGGTTCCATCTCATCAGCTCATTCTACCGAGTACAGAGAGACCAGTTGAAAAGGCCCACCCTCTTAGTTTCTTAACCTTGAGTTATCTTCTGTTTCTTCCCTTCCCACTTAAAAAATATACTTTATTCAGCTGCTTTTACTGTATTTGTGTTTTTTCATACTTTATTACTTTATTTTCCTTTTAGCTGCTTGTTCTTAAAAGTGTTGAATTGCATTTGTTCTGCTGCATTTATTACTGATTTTTATCAGCCAGATTAAATTGTAGCTGCTATTCTAAGCCTCTTACTTTTGTTTTAAGCACTTGAGCTTCAGAGCAATTATTTTACATTAAGAAAGTTTGTGGTTTACACTCTTGTGGGAGGAGAGGTTAGGCTCTCCCCTTCTGAGCTGGGAAATGCTGGTTGAAGGCTCATTGTGCCTATTGCTCTAAGTGTCTTTGTTCTGGTTTAAGCAATTGGGTTCCAGACCAGTTATTTCATCATAGGAAGGTTTGTGGTCTACACTCTTGTGGGAGTATCCTACTGAATTGTTGCTTTATTTAAACTATTTTTTGCTGTTGTGACTGGGATTTTCTGCACTTTGAATTTCTAGTACTTCTGCATTTTATAGCATAGACTAGCTTCAGGCTTGCTGAATCTAGACCGTATGGTATCATTTGAGCACTAAGACCAGCTATCTTACATTAAGAAGTCCTCCCTGCACCCTTGTGGCAGTAGTGTGCAACCAAGGACCCATCTGAGTAGGAGACTGTTGGAATAAGGCTCGGTCTTGGGCTTTCTTTTGGTTACTTTGTTTAAAATCATTGAACTTCACTTGTATTTAAGCATCATGTTTGGGCAGGATTGCACTCAATTTACCTGAGCTGCTCAGAGATGGGTGATTTTAACCAAAGATCTGGAGTGAATTGGAACTAAATCCAAGGCATCCATTGAAATTTGCTAAACAATAAGTATTGTAAAGCCTACATTGCACTTTGAGAGCAGTATTCTACTGACTTTCTGCTTTATTTAAACTGTTTTTGCTGTTGTGACTGATTTTCTGCATATTATATTTCTAGTACATCTGCATTTTGTAGCATAGTGTAGATTCAGACTTGCTTAATCTATACTGTTTGGTTTTACATGAGCACAAAAACAGCCATCTTACATTAAGAAGGATGTCTGCACCCTTGTGGCAGAAGTGTGCAACCTAGGACCCATCTGAGTTGGGGATTGCTGGAATAAGGCTCAGTCTTGGTCTTTCCCATTGGTTACTTTGTTTTAAAATCATATAACTTCACTTGTATTTAAGCCTCGCATTTACACGTAGCAGCGCATCATGCAATGGAGCTTAACAGACCTGCGTATAGCTGTGCATAGAAGCAACCACCTGAAAAGACAATTTTCTCTAGATATCTGCTAGGGAACCCTCCTAAGCCCCCCGCTTCACTGAGCGCAAACCATTTGTGCACTGCTGCCCTGTGAGCAACTCAGTTGTGCATTGTGAAGCACTGACGCAATTACCTACCCTAAGCCCTCCATAGAATAGCTGCTTTTTGTTAGTCTTACAGCAAAGCCTGGTCCATCTAGCCCACTACCACTAGTTATTACTACAGTATATATCTGCCATAATGAATGGACAGTTTCCCACCATTTCTTCAGCCAGCCTGATTGCAATGAGCATCCTGAGGCAAACCAGCAATTACCTCATGTAAAGTGACAACCAATTACTCCTAAAACAAACAAATACAACATATGAGAGATGTATCTATACTATGAATTTGGAGTCAGTTCTCCCACATAACAACAAACCATATATAAAAAAGGTTGTCAGCACACAGATTTCACCTCTTGCACATAAGCTCACAACACATAAACCCACATATGTGGAGGTACTCGCTAGAAGCCTACCTAAAGTTCAGGGACCTCCCAAGTGCAAACCTACTACACACACTGCAGACCCAACACAATCCACTACACATAATAATATACACAACAGTGTCTCAGCCAATAAGCCCCTAAGACAAAACACCTCAAAACCAAATGTATTGGTCATAGGTGACTCTATACTGAGACACACATATGTGCCCCTCACCAGGCTGGACAGGGAGAAGGTCATGGTCAGCTGTCTGTCAGG
Source organism: Protopterus annectens (assembly GCF_019279795.1). NCBI lineage: Eukaryota > Metazoa > Chordata > Ceratodontiformes > Protopteridae > Protopterus > Protopterus annectens. The sequence continues at coordinate 360,584,568 of NC_056730.1, read as the reverse complement.
TACTAGGATCCATGAGATCACACACATACATAAGTCTCTCAACAAAAATACTGTTATGACTCCAACATTGTCCGTGTTGGAGTGAATGACTTGAGACATACCACCATGGACTATATGAAAAGAATCATGACTGAGGTCTCAGATTATGTGCCCCAGGCAGGTATGTCCCTTGCCTTAAGCAGCACTCTACTTTCACCTAGGATGATGCCTCAATATAAACACAAAATGATTGACTTCAACAATTGGCTTAGATTTTGGTGTTAATCCAAGGGGATCCAATATTTGACAGGCTGGGAAGATATGGTCGACAGACCACACTGCTTTGCCAGAGATGGCCTTCAACTGTTGCCTCTTGGCTTTTGGTTACTGGCAAAGGTACTTGCCTCCCCCATAGTGCCTTTTTTGGGCAATGTCATAACAACAAAATTTCCAATGCAAAAAAATTGATGAGGGACAAACTCAAGGTTATGCTGCTTAATGCTAGGAACCTAAATTGCAAACTGCACTCACTGGAAGCACGCCTTACCTTGGAGGATGCCAATTTCTGTGCAATCCAGAGACATTGTTCAAGGCTGCAGGGAGCACACCAGCCATTCAAGGCTACAATGCCTTCCACATATTCAGACCACAAAACGAGCATGAAAGAACCAAAGCCAGGGTTGTATCCATCATCCTTAAAGACAAATACACATCAAGTCTGGTCAAACAGTAAGACTCCCAAGAGCTACTCCAAACCCCCCTTCCATATCATTGTTAGCTATAGGTCCCCCACCATGAACCACAAGAACCACTTTCCCTACCTGGACCTACTTGAGTCACTCAGTATACAGCCAAACACCTTGGTCATGGGTGATTACCACTATCCTTCCATCAATTGACAGTCATATATGAACACAAACATGCTTGTCCTGAGGTTCCTGGGGTTTGTTAATACAAATGCTCTGGAACAGATATTCTGCACCCCCACAAGGGTCTTGAATGTTTCAGACTTAATACTCACCAACATAGGGGGTCTCTGCACTACCCCCTGTGTGTTGCCCTCCCCGGTAAGGTCTGATCATAAATCAGTCTCATTCGAAGTAACAATCATACATGACCCCCCCAAGAGCAAAAGGGATGAAGCATTTCTCCAAAGCAAAGTATAGCCTTCTAAGCAATGGCATAAATAGTTTCAAACCATCTGCTACCACTATCAACAATGACTCCTATATAGAGATGTACACACATGCCCTTTATAAACACCTATACAGATGTATCGACTTGGCTGTACCTGAACAGATCATAACAAGGTCTTCACAAGAAAACAAGCCATCCTGGTGGACATCAAGCATAAATAGGTTATACAAGAAAAAGAAGAAGAAGAAGAAGAAGAAGAAGAAGAAGAAGAAGAAGAAGAAGAAGAAGAAGAAGAAGAAGAAGAAGAAACTAATGTCTAAGAACAAGAGGGAACTGACTCAGCAGAAGAAGGACACTCTCCAAAGCATGAACAAGAAAATTAGATATCTTGTAAAGTTCTCTAAAGCCAATTACAAAGCTAAACTAACATCCTTAGCTAAGGATAATCACAAGGCATTCTTTAGCTACATCAGAAATCTAAAAGGGAAGGCCCAGCTTTGTGCCAAACTAGTATTGAATGATACCAGTCATACTGACCCCGAGGACATCACCAACTTGCTAGTACACAGTTTTAGCACAAACATCACCCCCCTGTCCCCACCAGATATACCCCAAAGCATACCTGTCACCAGTCCTCTACCTGGTATCGCCAAAGAGCAGGTCATAACCGCACTCTCCATGGCCAAAAACACGCCTCTATGGAACAGATAACATGCCAGACTGCTTACTAAATGGTCTAAAACAGGACCTAGTGGAACCACTTGGCACTCTTTTCAACCACAATCTAAGTACTGGCTTTGTCCCAGAAGAGTGTAAAACAACAACAGTAATTGCCATGCACAAAGGGAGTTGATCATCTGACCTGGGAACTACAGACCCCTAAGCCTAACTTGCCTTATCTGCAAGGCCATGGAGAGAATCATTGTGGACCTTATCAACAAAGACATAGGTGACCTTCAAACTCTTGACCCAACCCAATTTGGCTTTGTTAAGGGTAGATCATACTTATTAAACTGGTGGACATCTTTGAGAATGTCACCAAAGACCTGAATGAAGGCAAAAGAGTACATACAGCCTATCTTGACTTAGCCAAGACTTTTAAGACAATCTCCCACTCAGGCCTCATTGAGAAACCTCACCCAGCTGGCAATTAACCCATATGTCATTAGATGGGTAGTCAACTGGCTCACTGACAGAATGCATACGGTAAAAGTTGGGGATTCCACCTCTACCAGTAGACCTATTACCAGTGGTGTATCACAAGAATATGTGCTGGGCTTCCGACTGTTTGGAATCTATTTCTTAGAAGTCCAGGTGAAAATAGATGGTCTGTGGCTTACCAAGTTTGCCGATGACTGCAAACTGGGTGTAATGACTGAGTCCCCCAGCAATGCTGACATACTACAAAAGGGGCTTATACAAAGTTTCAAAGCCATGGACTTAAACTAAATGCAAAAAAAGTGTTATCATTCCTTTCTGAAAAGAGGAAGTCCCTGCAAATTACAGTAATAACAGTACTCCCCCTTAGCTCAAACCCTGAAGTGAGACATTTGGGAACACAGGTTGATAGCAATATTAACTTTGATCACCATGTGTCCACAGTGGTATGGAAGGCCTTGTACGTTGCAGATCTCATAAGGAATGGCATCACATCCAGAGCTAAGAATGTTACAACTCCCGTGTAGTCATCCCTCATCAAACCAGTAACAGAGTACAATGCTTCCTTCTGTATGTACCTCACCAAACACCTGCAGAAGCTGGACAGACCTTAGAGGTTTCTCACTAAGTAAATTCAGGGCCTTCAACACATGACCTACATGGACAGACTGAAGGCTCTGTCACTGTACTCTGTATCTTATAAGTTGCTGAGAGGCGGCTTCTGCCTGGCCTAAAGAGCAGTCTTGGACCCTGCTCTAATGGAAATTCTGTACATCTGCAAGACAAATGGAACAAGATTCACCCGCTCTAGGGACATTAACAGGACATGCTAGGTAGAGAGACATGTCTCCCAGAGATTGCTACTCCTCTGGAACAAACTCCTAATTCATGTAAAATAGAGCTGATTAATTACCCTATTTAAGTGTAACTTAGACCACTGGATGGGAGACTGCAAATTTACCCCAGGGGTGTCACCTATGTCCCTCTTGGATAAGGGCAGTCGGTGCTGATCACAGACTCACGCTGCAAATATAGACCATGCAATTTGGTCAATAAGGGAACAAGGGAATGACATGGATAGGCTTATAAAGGCACTAGGGCCAATAGCCTAGTAACCTCCTATGAACCTATATATACAGGAGGGTAAACGGAGACAAACTGAATGTATAGGTAACAAAGAAATGATCATTACAGCTGATTGTGCCTCCAGGTGTTTCTGGGGTTAATACCTACTGCACCTCTAGGTGTCAGATATTGCTTCTTCACATTTGCATTAATAATTCCAAAACCACTCCACATACAGGAAATCAGAATATTTTTTTTCTTGAAGCATACATGATGGCAAACACAATTGCATTGATATTTGACCTCTGTCAATGAGTATTTGTTAGAACTGTAAGGTGATTTAACTTCATTTTTTAAAGGCTCAACCCACACCCACTGGGAGTTAAAGGTACACACTCAAAAGAGCTGTACTGAAGGGAATGAGTTTTAATGTAGACATCAAGATTTTGGCAAATGTATTGGCAGAAAGAATGGATGAAGCATTGTCAATGATAATACAAGCAGGGCAAAATGGTAAGATGAAAAAATGTTGGGACCTGCTGGAATTTATCTTTAGGGAAGAACAAAAGCAGGAAGAGAAAGGTAGGATTGTATACCAAGGCTCAGAAATTGAAATACCCATAAATGAATGAGTATCTGAGGAGACAATGAAGAGGGAGACCAGACAGGTGTGTTCACTATCTCCAGACCTACTCATACTTATGAATGTGGAGCAGGCAATGGAAGTCATACACACTTCAGCAATACATGAAGAAAAGGAAGGCAAAATGAGTTTCTATTATATGCATATGACAGCATATTAATATCAGAAGATGTGGTTACAGCAATGGAAACCATATTAATATCAGGATATGGTTGCAACAATGGGGACTACAAGAGAGATGTTTGAGAATTGTGGGAAATGGCAGAACACAGGTGCAACAACAACAACAAAAAAAAAACAGTGGTACTGAGATTAGGAAAATGGAAGGGGAACTGGAAAAGAGATGAGATAAAAAGGGAGGAGTTCTGCAACTACCTAGAGCTTTGTGTTGGAGACAAAGTAAGGGAGAGAAAGGGAGGATAGAGAAAAACACAGATGAAATCAGAAAAAGGTAAGGGATACCCTCCAGAGATTAACAAATATGGAAATACTGGAACCACATCTGTAGTTTAAAATCAGAATTTAATAATAACAACCTAAAACAATGTGCTAGTAAAAACTTTCACCCTAGGGCTTTTTCAGGCTAATGAATAATGTTTAAAAGAAAGTTACCTATATGAAATCTTTAAATTCAGTGCACTTGTTGTTGCAGATTATGTAACAATGGTTTTAAAGAGATACTCTCATTTAACCTGGGTACAGTATGTGCATTAAATCTTAAGATCCATTTCAATTCTTTCATTTCTATTAAGTGTTTTAAATTACCTCCGGCAAGCAGTGGTATTATCACTTGTAGAATTAAAAACTTGAAACTATGTGTATTGTTAGTATCCATTATGTGTCTGTATAAAGCATTTGTATAGGCACTTCTGTTGATGTCTGACATAAAATTACAGGATCATAGGAAGTTACTAGGCTAATGGCCAAGTTCTATCCTTATTTCCATTATCAGCACCTACTGCCCCTGTCCAATAGGGACACAGGTGGAACCCCGTGGGTGAATTTACAGTTACCCATCCAATTGTCCAGATTCCATCTGAAGAGGGCCAAGAAGGTGCTCTGTTTGACATGAAGTGGGAGGCTGTGCCAAAGGTGTGATAACCTCTGGGAGATAAATATGTCCCTCTAGCAGGTTCTGTTAATATCACATACCAGGTTAAGGTCTTCAGAGTGAGTAACCCATGTACCATTTTACTTGTGGATATGCAGCATTTCCAATAAAGTAGGGCCAGAGATTGCTTTATAAGCAAGTCAGAGACCACCTATGAGTAGCCTGTATGAAACAAAATGAAGTGACAGTAATTTCAGACAATCCACATAGGACAGATGCTGAAGACATTGAATTTTGAATTTTCCTTGTGAGGAACCTTTGTGGTTTCTCCAATTGTTGCAGATGCTTGGAAAGGTACATACCAAAGGGGCTTTGTACTCAGTTATTGGCCTAAAGAGGGAAGAGTATAGGGAGGTTATAACTTCTTTTTTTTCTGGAGGCAATGTTGTTACTTATGAGATGAGCAATATAGAATGCCCTTCTTGCCACTGTGGAGACATAGTGATCAAAGGTAAAGTTGCTGTCAACCTGTGTGCCCAGGTCTCTCACCACTGAGTGCATACTTAAGGTGTTTTTATTGATGCAGTAGTTAGCAGGAACATCACTTTTACTGAAAGAATAATAATGCATTTTATTTGCATTGAGTTTAAGGCCGTGACTTTGGCACCAATCATTTGTTTGTGTAAGACCCTCTTGTAGGATGTTGACATCCTTTGGCGATTTAATGACTGCTGCCAGTTTGCAGTCATCAGAAAACTTTGTCTGCCACAGACCTTTAGGTTTTGCTTGTACTTCAGAGAAATAGATTCCAAACAGCAGAGGTCCCAGGACTGATCCCTGTGGAACACCACTTGCTACAGGTCTGCTGTTGGAGGTGGATTTCCCTATTTTGACTATATGGGTTCTATCAGTGAGCCAGTTAGTGACCCATCTAATGATATAAAGGTTGATACCTAGCTGAGTGAGTTTGTTGATGATTCCTGAGTGGGGGATAGTGTCAAAAGACTTGGCTAAGTCTAGGTGGTCTGTATGCACAGATTTCCCTTTGTCCAGGGCCTTGGTGACTGTCTTAAAGAAGTCCACTAGGTTTAACAGGTACAATCTCCTTTTGACAAATCCAAACTGAGTAGGGTCAAGTGTTTGGAGATAACCTATATTTTGGTGATAATGTGCATGCTGATTTGCTCCATGGCCTTGCAGCCAAGGTTGGTCAGGCTAATAGGTCTGTACTTTCTGGGGTCAGTGGAAGCACCGGTTTTGTTAAAGGGAATAACGGTGTCCATTTTTCATTCAGCTGGGATGAAGCCAGTGCTTTGACTGTGATTGAAAAGAGTACCCAGTGGTGTGCTAATTCTTGTTGGAGCCCATGTAGGATGCAGCCTGGGATGTTATCATTCCCATAGATGACATGTTTTTGGACTTAGAGAGGGCATTTACAACTTGCTCTTTAGAGATAAAAGGTAGGGGCAAGGTGGTAGGGAAGTCAAGGGGAACATGTGGTGGGGACAGGGTAGTGAAGTTTTCACAGAACCTGTCAGCCAATATATTAGCTATGTCCACAGTCTCAGTATAAGTGGTATCATTAACTAGCAGTTTGGCAGAAATCTCAGCCTTTCCTTTTAGGTTATGGATGTAACTAAAGGATGCCTTATAGTTGTCCTTAGTTAAGGAAGCTAATCTGGATTTGTAGTTTGCTTTGGAGGACTTCACAAGAGGTCTTATTTGCTTGTTTAAGCTGAGGAGGGAGTGTTTCCAGTTTAGGGCTCGCTCTCTCTTACTCTTAGACAGCAATTTCTTCATCTTATTGTAAAGCCTGTTAATGGCAGTTGTCCGCCAGGCAGATTTGCTCTTCCTTGTGGAGCATGTTTTGGCCCTATCCGGTATGGTTGAGTCAATGCAGTTATACAAGTGTTTGTATAAAGCATTGGTGTAGAACTTGGCATAATTGCTATTTCCATTTGAGGTGGGAGGTGCAGTGAAGCTATTTATACCATCCCGTAAGAGGTTATAATCTGCTTTGGAGACGTTTTTTAGTTTAGTTGCTGCTGGAGGGGATCGGGTGTGATAGTTAGTTCAAATGAGACTGATTTGTGGTCAGATCTCACCAAGGAAGACTTCATGGTGGGGTGCTGCAGTGGTCCCCCATGTTGTTAAGCACCAGATCCAGGATGTTGGTACCCCTTGTGGGGCTGTCAACCAGGTGTTCCAGGGGACTGGAGTTAATGAAGTGAAGGAACCTTTGGGCAAGTGAGTTTGAACATTTGTAATTTACCTAGTCAATGGATGGGTAGTTAAAGTGGCCCAAAGCCATGGTGTTTGGATGTATCTTGATAGACTCAAGTATATCCAAATAGGCAGAGTGGATGTCATGATTCATGAAGGGGGTCCTGTAGCTGACAATGATGTGAATAGGTGTCCTACCAACAGTTAATTGCACCTGAAGCATCTCCAGGGAATCATACTGTTTAACCAATCTGGAGGTGTGTTTCTCTTTAATGAAAATTGATATACCGCCTCCATTAGTTTTCACACCTTCAGTTTGTGTTCTGAATGTGTGGAAGGAGGTGTAACCTGGTATGGCTGGGGTGCTCTCCACACCCTTGAACCAGGTCTCTGAGACTGCACAAATATGTGATATTCCAAGATGACTGCTTCCAGTGAGTGCGGTTTCATGTTAAGATTCCTAGCGTTTAGCAGCATAACAATGACATATGGTTACTAATCCATTCCTTAGACTTTCTGTTGGTCATTCCAGTACAAATTGCAGGATATTGTATACATCTAGACATATAAATTATGTTTTTAGTATCACAATTACCATAAACATTGATGGAAAAGTCAATATTTAGCACTGGATATTTAAATGACTTGCTAGTGTCAATATATTGACAAAAGAAACAAGTAGCTAAGATGCCTTAGTGGTAAATTACTGTTGCTATGGTGTACAGGGTCCTGGGTTCAAAACCTGCAAGGGCTGATTATTTTATCAAGCCTTTCTGTGCTGGAGGGAAGCCTTCTAGCTTATCAGTGGGATTGGTAAGCACTAGGTAGCCTCTCTACCACATGAGGAGTGGTTTCTGGCCCAAAAGTTGTAGTTTGAGCAGTTTTTGCATCTCTTTCAACTTTCTGGTTTAAAAGCCAGCATCTGTGCTTGTTTCCCCACCTTTCCTGTAACTAGTCTAGTCCAGATACTGATTTGCTATATCCAAGACTGTTTGTAAGCTTCTGAGCAGTGCCAAAGTCTGCTCTTCAATTTTTCCCTTAGATCTACTAGTTCTCTCCTCTCCTGCACTTTTACTAGCTTATTATTAGTCTAGCACTTTACCAGATTTCTTGTAACAATTATTGTAGCACACAAAAGTGCTACCAGCAGTAAACATTGTACAAAGATACAGCTCCAGTACTTATTATTAATGCCCACCTCTCCAGGCATATCTAAAGGTCAGTTCCCTGTGCTTTCTCCTGATAATCTGGTGAACTTGGGAATCCTGAGGCAATGTAGCAATGGCCTCATGTACACTGACAACCCTCTCCTCTTACCTGCCAAAACTCAGACATGAGAGAGATGCACTTATATATCCAAATTGGAAGCCACGCACTCTCCAGCCAAGACCTGAATAGCTGGTCAAGAGGAGAAGTTCAACACTTGCACCACACCAGATGGAACACATAGCCCTCCAGAACACACACCAGCACTGCCTTCACATAAAAACACAAACCGCACACCCACCTTCACGAAGGCTCTCAATAAAAATCTACCCAAACAGCAGAGACCTCCAAGGCAGAAACGCTCTTGACCACCACAACACAACACTAATCACAAGACAGATAACTCTCCTGAACAGCATGCCACTCAAGCAAAGCCCTTAAGGCAAAACAGCATGCCCAACACATTAGTCATAGGTGACTCAATAGTGAGGCACACTGATGTCCCACTCACTAGGTAGAATAAGGAGAAAGTAACAGTCAGCTACCTGTCAGGCACCAGGATCCACCACATAATGCATGGACTCAGGTCCCTCAACAACAGGTACGAATATGACTCTGTCATTGTACATGTATGTATGAATGACTTGAGATGTACCTCCCTGGACTACATGAAATAGACATGGAAGAGCTCTCGGATTATGTAGCCCAGGCGGGTATAACCCAAGCCCTGAGCAGCATCCTACCATCACTCAGAATGATACCACAGTACAAGCAGAAAATGATTGATTTCAACAATTGGCTAAGATTCTGGTGTCATTCTAAGGGGATCCAGTATCTGTCGGCCAGGGATGACATGACTGACAGACCTTGATGCTTTGCCAGAGATGGCCTGCATCTTTCACCCCTGGGCTTCCGGATACTGGCCAAGGCTCTTGCTACCCCTATAGTGCCTTTTTAGGTGATGTTCCAAAGACCAAATTACCACTGTAACAGCTATAAACAAATGCAATCTGAGGGTCATGCTGCTCAACACTAGAAGTCTAAATCTCAAAATGTACTCGCTCGAAGCACTCCTTAAAATGGAGAATATCGACATTTGTGCTGTAACAGAGACCTGGTTCAAGGCAGCAGAAAGCACCCCTGCACTACCAGGCTGTAACTCATTCCACACCTTTTGGCCCTCAGAGCTTGGACCAAAGCTCCAAAGGTGGTGGTGTTTCCATATTCATAAAGGATGCGCACACCTCCAGATTGGTAACCCAACATAACGCATCTGAGATACTTCAGGAGCAGCTAATATTGGGTAAGACAGCGATTCAGATCATAGCCTGCTATAGGTCCCCAATCATGTCCCAAGACTGACACTCCATGTTCCTAAGCACCCTGGAGAATATTAGGGTCCAACCTAACACTCTCATACTGGGCGACTTCAACTACCCCTCCATTAACTGCGAAAACTACTCATACCAATACACTTGCCCAACATTTCCTGGAATTCATTAATTCCAATGCCCTGGACCACTAGAGGTAGCAACATCCTTGACTGGTCATTACTAACATGGGCGATCATTGCTCTACACCAATAGTCAACTCCTCCCTGGTTAGGTCTGACCACAAACTAATCACCTTGGAAATCCACAACCCTCCAACCCACCCCCCGCAAAGGTAACCACCATGAAAAACTTCTCCAAAGCTAACTTTGAGCTCCTAAAAGCAGAGGTAGCTAACTTTACAGCACCCATGCAAATGGAAATCAGTTGCATGACTGCCGAATCATACAACAATGCACTGTACAAACACATACACAAATGCATGGATCTCGCCATACCCAACAGAGGGACAGGTTCATAACCCAGAGACTGCCCATGCTATGGAACAGACTTCCCATACATGTCAAGCAGAGCACCTCATTGGCCCTCTTCAAGAGAGTGGATGGAAATAGAAAATTCACCCCAGGGATCACTTCAGTGGCTTTACTCGACAGATCCACTGGGAACTAAGGTCGGGTGGCACGATACCAGGGTAATAATATGGGCTAGGCTTATAAAGGCTCCAGGGCCATTAGCCTACTACACACCTATGAACCTATTTATTACATTTATATGTTCCTTTTCTTAAGCTTTCAGAAGCAAGTTTGATAGCTAAGAAGTTGATTTCTTGAGAAGAGCTCTCCTTTTTGAAACTTTTCCATGTTATAACTATGTATGTTATAAGGACATTGAGAGAAATACTGAAATTGTACATCTGTTAATAAATAGAAAAGATACTTTTAAATGTTATGCCACATATAATAAATTTTATGTTATTTATTTAGCAAACTGTATAAAATGTCCTACTTTTTATGTTGGAAAATATACACAAAGACACAAAGATCATATAATAGAACATAAATCAGAGATAAGAAGAGAAATTAGTACTAATTCTCTTGCCACACTTATAGAAGAAAAAGGAAATGACCATGATTTTCATTTTAGGGTGATGGATACCCTGCTTAGAAAAAAGAGGGGAGGAGATTTAAATAATAGCCTGGAAACTGGTGAGTATGTGTGGATTATACAATTATAGGCAAACTTTGTACCAGGTATAAATACAGCTGTTAGTATCAAACCTATATTAAAAAGGAAACAAATGTTTTTAAGCAGTTGACAGAAATTAACATATTTTTGTATGAGCTTAATTATATATATATATATATATATATATATATATATATATATATATATATATATAATTTTTATTTTATACTACATATATTTATTTGTTTTAAAAGATTTTCTAATGCTACTGTCCATTTAAATAATTATTTTAGTGAGATGAGCAATAATTGATTCTGTTCTCTGATTGTAGCTGTCACATGTTTTTATACTTTTGAATTATATTTATAGTGATGTGATTGTACTGTTGCAATAGACACACTGAAGAAGGGCACTTGCCTGAAACCTTTGTGATTTTACTGAGTTTAGTGAAAAAAACTGAACACCTATTCAGCGTTTCCAGCTCCTGGAGTCTTTCAGTTTATTTTACTAGAAGACACAAGATTTCTAACAAATGAAGAAAGATTACAGAGAAACTATGGGAAGGAAAGATAATCTGAAATCTGAGAAATGAGAGATGTTCTGAATAACCATATTTTGTAGAAATACAGTAAGGATATTAGATGTAACTATAGCAAAAATCCGAATATTAGCAATTGTAGATTCGAAATGGAAAGAAATAGTATATAGAATTATATTATCTGCTTATACTAATTGTAAAGAAAGGGAAGCTTATTTCATCAGATTTTACATTATGTAGTAATAAATATGAATATTATAACAACAGGAGAATTTAATTGTGATTTAAGAGGCAAGCTTAAAAAGAAAGGAAATGATACAAGGAAATGTTAGAAGTTAGAAGAGGTGGTAATTTAAAGCTTTGGGGCAAAAATTCATGGACTTACAAAATTGATATGAATAGAACTGAAATAGATTATATGATAGCATCAGAAGATTTAGTAATAGGAGAAGGGGTGGTAGCTGAAATGGAATTGTCTCATCATTTTGCAATATGGCTAGAGATAAAGAAAAACAAAATGATATATAAAAATATCTAAAGGAATAGCAAGGATAAATGATAAAGTATGGAATGAAGAAGGAAAAGAAGGAAAGTGATTATTAATATAGTAATGGAAAAATCATATTACTATGAGAACATTTTATAAAAATTGGTCTGAATAGTGGATGATATTTAAGGAAACATAAAAATGTTTTTTAGAGTGGCAATATGATGTGAGAAAAGTAGAGAAAAAAAATATGAAAGAACCGATGAAGCATTGGAAGATTTAGAACATAATGATAGAAAGTACTTTGGCAAAGAAATATAACTGTATGAAAGATATCAAGAAAAAAATACAAGCATTGTTATATAAGCAAAAATATTTTTACAAGGAAAAAGAGAAGTATTGAGTTACTTAAGCAGATTAGTAAAGGAGGATGGTAGTATAATGACAGAAATAAAAAATGTAAAAGAAGAAATACAAAGAAATCAGGAAAAGACTATCCCCCCGTATTCACTAATCTTCCATGCAGGACTAGCTTAGTCCTGCATGGAAGCACCTGTTTAGGAACAGGATGGCAGTGCACCATGCATATTAATGAAGGTGTGCTGCCCAAGCACCTAAGCTTACATGGAGCATGTACGAGTGCAGGGGGCGTGTCTGAGAGCAGAGCTCTCAGAATAAACATGCTCCTGCAATGTCGAACAGCAGAATATGGTAAGAAATGAGCGAGATCACTCATAGGTGTCCGCATATCCCCACCAACAGTTTCTCATGTGTACAACAGCAACAGTACATAAAAATCAAATGAAGAAACCCCTTTATTTTTTTTTTTTAAATCCGAGTACAGCTAACAGTAGGTGCGCTGGTGTGCCCATTGCTTAGTTACGGTTAAAGCAGCTTAAAAGGCTGAAGAGGATAGCAAGGATGATATATGCAAATGAAGCAGCACAGCAATAGTGTAGTGGGCAGAGTATTCACCTAATGAGCAGGCATTTCCAGTTTGATTCCCACTGCAGCACTGTCTATTTTACATGGCAAAACAGGTTATAACCAATATTTTTGCTGCAAAACCCATTAAATAACATATATTTATGAACTGGAGTACTGCAGGAAATGCACACGTGAAGTGTCAGTGTCATAATGAATAAGGCACTAGTAAGCAGGTTTAAGCACAGCTAAGCAGTAGTAAGCATATGTAAGCGCATTTATGTGGGGGTAAGCACTGCCTACACAGACTAAGCTATTTAGAAGCTAACTGAGTGTAAGAAACTGTAACCGAAAGTTAGCAGGGCTTACCGTCCCCCAAACCTGGGCAAACCCGCTTATAACTGCTTTAAAGTGCCTTAATTACTCTGTATCCAATGGCCAGTGTTCTTCCCAGCAACAAATTAAACAGCCTCTGCAAGGCTCGAACCCAAGACCCTGTACACTATAGTCACAGTAGTTAACCACTAAGCCATCATAGCAGTAACTAAAAGTGAGGTTTCAACAAACAAATCCTCACCATAGGAAAATCAAATTGAACATGTGAAATTAATTCATGTACAGTGTGATGTTGTATAACCTGCTACATAACATAAATATGTGAACTGGAGTACTGCAGTAAGGCCAGATGTGAGGTGTTATTGTAATAAAGTGTTGAAGTTCCCAGGACCCCATACATTGTACGTACACATGAATCACAGATACCAGACACAGATATAACATGTAACAAATAATAAATCAATGTCAAAAGGAAAATATAATGCTAATTAAATATTAAGCAACGCTAAGCATTGCACAGCTCAGCTTGCATGATGTAAGCAATGTGTAGGCCAGCTAACTCAATCTGTCCAGTGGTATACCCCTTTAAGCAATGCCAACATTAGGTAAGCAGGTGTGCCCATAGCTTAGCCTTTTCAAAACCATCCAATCATGAGAAAGTGTGAGAAATCAGGCGTATTTAAACCCCACAGGTGCCAATAATTCCCATAACTGGTTGCAGCTCCCTACTGTAGGCAGAACGGCTGGAGTTGAGAGAAGGCACTCGGTTTAGAGCACAGCACTGGGGCACCCAGGAGTCCAGATTCATAGTATGGCTCCTGGTAAAACAACATGAGGAGAGACTACTGCAGGGCCAGTACCAGGCTCTCAGTATAAGGTGGAGGCCTGGGACAGTCTCATCCATGACTTCCCCAGTGCCACTGGTATCCCACGAACTGGTGAGCAGGTCAAGCATCACCATGCTGACCTGAAGTAGTGGAGGGGTGATCTCTTGGAGCAGTGGATCCAAGAATCAAGGCAGATGGCCGATGCCCCAGCACTAAGTACCCATTCTACTACATAGATAATGTTTGCCTAGCTTGTGTATACTATGAATAGGTAATGGCTAAATATCACTATATTTCTCTGACAGCTGCAGGTGAGTGGGCTGCGAACCAGCAAGCCCATGCTGCTAGGTTGCAAAGGCTGTGTCACAAGGCAGATTAGTAATAATCTTGCATGCACTGTCATAAGAAAAAAATATAACAGTTCTAGAAAGTGTTGCACCAGTATAAAAATGTATTGTGGATGGGATGTACTGAATAAACCAGACAATATGGCAGGAAGACTGTCATATAGGTTGTGTGGAAATAAAGGTGTAGTATCTTGTGATTAAAAGTATAACCCCTGCAGTGCTTGTGTACATCCTGCTTTCATATGTTGTTGTAGTGTTGCATTCTATCAATAGTATTGTTGTAATAAGCAGTGTTACCCACACTGTTGAAAGCAGATAAAATGTGTTGGAGGTTCAGTATAACAATGTTGGAAGTCCCAAGAGGTCAGTCATATAGAACAACTGAGGGAGACTTAGAAACTATTAGAATGCTTCACACCAATTCCCTGATAGCACAGTGATGTCAACTGTAATGTTTTTACCACACACAGCAGCGGTTTGAATCCTGGGAGTGGTAGTAAGTTGCATGCATAATCATACCCCACAATTACAGTGTTTGTGAGAATGTTCAGATAGAAAGCTGTATGCATAATTAGACCCAACTGTACAGACTTTGCTAGAATGTTCAGATAGCACGCTGTAAGCATAATCATAACCATCAACTGTACAGACTGTGGCAGAATGTTCAGGTAGTAAGCTGTATGTACAGTCATACCCCTCAACTGTTCTGATCTGTCCAGCATGTCCAGATAAATGGCCCAAATCTGCTGCCTGATAACCTGTTCCACCTGTTCCCCTGACAAATCAGTGAGATGATCCAAGAAATGTAGGCAGCTTATACTGACATATAATGGATAGCGAGACCTGAACATAAAAAGAGAATGTATATGAAAGCAAACCTGTCATTGTATTATCTCACCCAAAGTGTATGACTGCTATTCCAAAATATGTCACATTAACACCTGCATCCTGTCAAGCCTTGACCAGAGTGTGTGCAATAACGGATTGTTAGGTATGTGTATAACATCAACATGGAATCTGGGAGTATGTGTAGTATTCGTCAGGTAGTGTTAAGTATTTCTCCACAGCTATAACAGGTAAGAGGTGTAGACTGTAGTTACAACACAGTTCACCCATATACTTATCTACAAGCATGGAATCTGGGAGTATGTGTAGAATCTGTCAGGTAGTGTTAAGAAAGATTTTCCCCACAGCTATAACAGGTAAGAGGTGTAGACTGTAGGTAAAACACAGTTCACTTATATACTTAACTACAAGCATGGAATCTGGGAGTATGTGTAGAATTTGTCAGATAATGTTAACAAAGTTCCCTCCACAGCTTTAACAGGTAAGAGGTGTAGACTGTAGTTACAACTCATTTCACTCATATACTTGTCTACAAGCATGGAATCTGGGAGTATGTGTAGAATTTGTCAGGTAGTGTTAAAAATATTTTCTCAACAGCTATAACAGGTAAGAGGTGTAGACTATACGTAAGACACAGTCCACGTATATACTAATCTACAGACATTCCACTGTACAAAGTAAGGCCATTGGATAGTGTAATAATACATGCAAGGGACAGATCACTGCAGTGACTAAGAAAGTTGTGAAAACTACAGAGATATATTAGTTGTTAACTGACCTCTCTCTCTCTCATCCCCACCATATGTGCAACAATAACCTAATTACACACCTAAATCGGTACGTATTCACTCCATTCTTCTGTTGGGACATATGTCCTATTGGCTTATAAATATTCACATTTAGTTCTATACATGTGCCATGTTAATATACTCCCATATTGGTGGTTTGTTGCCATCAATGAAACCTGCATGCTGTTGTAATGACTACTGATGCCCCATATATGCATGTGTTCTGCTCACCCTGCAACTCTTGTAAATCTAGTGTCTTGGGTTAATGGGAATACCTATGCATGCTGTTATAACTAATCCTGAATGCTGTTGACTATTACTAACCAATATCTGTCCTAAAACGGCAACACCATAGCTCGTATGGGAAGGCAGGTCTCAGCGGACCCACCTGTCCCACCTCAGCTGCCCATGACACTGGACACCAACATGTCTGGGGCCCAGCCTGGAACCTCCTCCTCCATTGGCCCTGGAACCACCTCAGGGAATGGGGCTTGGCCCCCCAGGAGTGGGGGCAGAGAGGTACCTGTCACCCACCGTAAGGAAGGGCCGTGGTGTGTAGGGAGCTTGACAGGGAGATTCAAGACCAGCCACACCAGCTTGATGGCCGCATGGCACAATTAGAGGGTAAGCCTGTCCCCCTACCCAGCCCCCAGCACAGCCACCTTTGGGGCCATGAAGGTGCAGTGGTGACTGCCCATGGGTGGGGACCTCAGTCTCACTGTTTCCATTTGGGGGCTCATGGGCTTGCGTCTTCCAAACACCCCTCCCTGTCCAAGGTGTTTACCCCCCCACATGTGTCATATACCACTGCTGTATGCGTCTTGTATGTCTTGTCTGTTAACCTACCCAACCTACCTCCCCAGATATACCTACTACCCCTACCCAATATCCCACTCTCACCTAAAAAAAAAAGGGCAATCTGTTCCCACAAAAAATATCGTCCCATACATAGCTGCCCATTTTGCACACATGTCCACTGGACACATGTAATCCAGTCTAATTGGCATCACAACAAATTATTGTTGTCCTCACCCCCACCCAGAGGTTTGAGTGTCCAACTCTACCTCCAAATTCAGTGTATATGTACAGCTGTTGCTGTAGAAGAAATGGGCAGCTATGGACCTTCCCTACACCCTTCCTGCACATCCCTGGCTATTTTCCCTACTGTCTTTCCCTCTTTGTGCTCCTTTTTTCACCACTTTCCTATCAACCCCTTTTTCTTTTCTTTTAAAAAAATTAGCACGGGGTAAGCGGGAGTAAGCACTTTTAAGCAGCAGTGAATGGGTTTAAGCCTGTCTGCGTGGGGGTAAGCACTGCCTACACAGGTTAAGCAATTCAGAAGCTAACAGAGTATAAGAAACTGTAACCCTGTAACCGGTAGTTAGCAGTGCTTAGCTCTGTTCAAACCTACACAAACCTGCTTACAACTGCTTTAAAGTGCCTTAATCACTCTGTATCCAACGACCCGTTTTCTGCCCAGCAACAAAATAGACAGCCTCTGCAAGGCTCGAACCAAGGACCCTGCACACTATAGAAAAAGTGATTTACCACTAAGCTATGCCAAACATACATAAATCTGATGTTTTCAGAAACATATCATGCAGCCCAGTCATGCAACAGTACAGAGAATGCATACCAACATCTAGATGTATGTGTGTGCAAATATATTAATATCTAAACAGATACAAGATATCTATATATATCAAGATATATATATATATATATATCTATATATATATATATATATATATATATATATATATATATATATATGTGTGTGTGTGTGTGGGTGTGTGTGTATGTAGAAATATATACATATATATAAATAATATGAACATATATACATGCAAATGGCTACATCAACGCATATATATGTCTACACCTATATGTCTATATATACACAGCAAGGTACATATATGTACACAGATATATATCTATGTAGGTATATACGGACATAGTCATATATATATGTAAGCAGATATATATCTATATAGGTATATGTGGCCATACATCTATAAATAGCAATGGTAGATTAACAAAAACAAATATGTCCACATGCACCATTAATGGGGTTGAGAGGCCCCAAACAATATATGTCTTGTACAAATAGGCATACCCCCCCACAGCCAAACACTTCCGCCCTGTAATACACTACCATGTGTTGCAGATCCCATAACAAGGACCTGACATGACATGGGCACAAGATGTTAACAGTACTACATCCCAGCTGTATGATGTCATGATGGTAATGGTAACATATCATGCAGTACAACCTGGCTCCCATAGAAAATGTAAAATGTGGAAACTATCAACATCCCCAGGATACATATACACAAACACATATATGCAGATACAGCTATACATATATATATATATATATATATATATATATATATATATATATATTTACATATATATAGATATACATGTGACTACACATACACACGCAGAGATTTGTACAGTAAGATACATATGTAGAAGGCGCACAAAATAGGGAATAACCACCATGCCTGCAGTTCACACCTGAGCATCTGGACACTGTATGGGCCTCCCATACAAATGAGAATCATTGCCTTCAACATATACCCACTGAGAGGTCATAGGATAAAACACCACACACAGGTTTGCAGAAATGGAAAACCTTTAGTTGTGTACTATTACAGTTCTATATACTATTGCTACTGTAATTGGGATTGTCTTCAAAGACATGGTGTGTGTGTGGGAGGTCATATCTGCTTTCCACATGTGTGCCATTGGCTACTGACAGACATCCTAAGGACATCACAGTAAAGTACCACTGATAGCATGTACTCCCCCTATCAACTGCAGAAGAGATATTGGCCAATATGTGTGGACATTCTGACACACTCTGTACACTCCAGAAGTATACACAGAAGCCCTTAGTGCAAAACATGTGTATCATGTCTGACAATATGGATGTTAACAGCCATGTAGATGGGTATAACACATAACGACTGGTATACATATGCCACCATAGGGTATGCATTCACACACCCCTGTCTGGCCTGACTCGTAGTAACCGCTGGTACAGCGGTGCCATGGCCACATACTACCAACTAGATATTGACATACATCTGTATAGCATCCCACTGCTCTGTCTGATATACAGGACTGTTAAGGGAGGCCCAGCAGAAGTACATCTGGCAAGTATCTGCACATGACATCTCACTGGGAAAGTACACTAAGCTGCTAGGCATGTAACAATGCACTGTGCAGGCTACAGGCAGACTGGCTCAACACTGGGCTACATCTCCTATGGGGGAATGCATATGTACCTGCATATATAGCAGGCTTTACAGGCATGTCACAGCACAGGGTAAGATACACCTGTGTGAAAGTGCATAACCACAACCAATGAGAACACAGCCACAGCCACATGTGGCAAACTAGCATGATATTACAGTATATGGAGTATCTGTTCGACACCATCCTCATATGTGCCACTCACACACTAACCCTACATATACTGGGCCACTACATAGTTTGGTCTGATGGCTGACTGTGGTATGGGACATGTGTGTATGGCCCTACAAACATGTAAGCCAATACAGTAACATACAGTGGAGCAGCATGTAACATCAGATAGGATGGGACCTAGGATGATGACAACTACTACAGTCTGTAAACAGGCCGAGGTACATGTTAAAAATACACACACACTGTCGACATTCACCATAAGTACACAGACCTCAGTACTGTACAAAAAAATGCAGTATGTCCAGGTTATGTCATGAAATATAACCCCTACTGTACATAACATGTGTAGCAGTCTGATATCTCACTGGCTTGTTATCAGATATGATGACATTAATTATTGTGTACAGCACATATGCACCTCTTAATGCATGACCTATGTATAAAGGTTGACTGAGTTGTGGCTGGAAGCAGATACACAGGGCCAATATTGACACGTTGCTGTGATAACATCATACATTTACTGTTCTAATAGGGTTTGTTGCAACATATGTCCTATGAGAAATATGAAGTCAGTAACTGTCATGGCTTTCACCATCTACAGACTGCAATCCTCACACTACATTCTGCAGTTCACAGATACATGTTCTGTGGGTAACACATGACACCAAAGGCACCACACACTGTTCAGTCTGCAGATGACCCTACAGATGTGGAGACCTCATAAACATGCAACTGACATGGCAGGTATTCATACATGTAGGACAGCCATATCCGCACACACCCTGCTAAACTAGCATTACTCTGAATGCAGTATAGCAGCACTTACAGTCTGTAGTCAGGTCGGGCACATCCCCCTCCTGTGTGTTGGCCTGTTTCCACAGTGAATGTTGTCAGAGGTAAATCCCCACTCCATCTGAGATGCTGTTTGCCAAACAACAGACTGATTTCCTGCTCACAGTGAATGAAAAGGACCAACACAAACATGATGTTCCTAGATATTGGAGTGTGTTTCAATGCAATCAGCTATGGGAATGTTATCACAGTTGTTCCACATGCAATCAGCTAAGGGAGGGCTGCAATTCATGCAGAGGCCATCATCTGATCATGATCATTACCTAAAATACACATGCTGCTGCCTAAGAAAAGCAAGTATAGGTCTCCACATCCACCAGTGAGCAAGTGAGAGAGGCAGACAAAGGCATCGATAAGCCAGGGAGGGGTGGGAGAGTAAAACCTAAGCATGTTTGTGTCACACACCTACTAGCACAGAGTATCAAACCCCTGATGACTTTGTAGTGTTAAAACAGTTCTATGCAGTTGTTGGATGTGCCACATAGGTTACCTGTTGTGGAGTCTGCAGACCATATATGCGATGGGGAGTGACATCTGCAACAGGGATATGGTAGTTATACGGTAGGTGATGTACACGTGCCTGTCCACATGAACAGGTGCCAGCATCAACACAGCCACACTCTCACAGGGACGCACACACATTGACACACTTGGCAGCAGGGCTGTAGCTAGGATTTTCAAATTTGTACTGACAGCTCTCAAACTGCTACCCCCCCCCTCCCCAGCCAAGCTACGGCCATTCTCATAATTCATCATTCGCTCTTTTACTGTCGATGAAGAGGCATTCGCTGTAATGCCTCTTCAGTAATACAATATAAATTCACTCAAACTCGGTTCCTTGAATTGAAAATTAACCTGAAATGTCAGTTCTTTGAAAAATGCAGCATGGTAGTTGGGGTAGAGACTTTATACTTTTGTTTTCTGTAACTAAGGTACAGGTTTTGAGCTTGAGTAAATTACTAACCACCTGCTACCACTAACTAGGATGTTTCATTCACACACACCCCTACCTACCTCTTAGTGCAAGAAATATGGACAAAGCCTAAAATAAACAGGAACAGATATTAAATAATGTTCTCGTGAACTTAGAAAGTTGCTAGAATAACAGGATATGTGCTAGTATGAATTTTTCTAAAGGACATGAAGTCTGAAGCTCAAATGTCTGTCATTATTTAGCAACTTCAGCCTTCAATGATTTTCTAGAAAATCACAAAATTTATGAGGAACAGACAAAAAATATGGGGCAAAAATCTGGACATTCTGCAAAATTTGGACAGTTGAGAGGTATGCTACCTACCACACACACACACACACACACACACACACACACAGAGACACACACACACACACACACACACACACACACACACACAACCTCTTACAACAACAAACTCATAAATAAAACTGAGGCAAAGGCCCAAAAATAAGGACATTTTTTTTAAATATTGCTCTTATAAACTTAGAAAGATAATTGAATAGTAGTAGGTCTTGCATCAGTACGAATTTTCTGAAAGGTATGAAATCTGAAACTGAAATGTCTGCATTATTTTCTAACTTCAGTCTTTAACAATTTGCCACTAATTTGCCAGAAAACTGCAACTTTATGAAAAACGTACCAAAAATGTGATGCAAAAATATAAAATTGCCAGACAATACAGCTGGTAACCTGTCAAAGGAGGGACACCATTTTAATATGAGCACAGTTAACTTAGAGCAGCTGACAAAATTAGAGAATCTACATGCATTTCTGAAATAAAAGTAATGTACAACTCTGATCATTACAGTTATTTATGAAAGTAAAGTAAACCCTCTATGTTTTCTTCCAAAATTGCTATTTTGTGGCGGGATCATTAGGGGAAGAGCAACAGTTTGAGCCAAAATCAGGGACAGTTGAGGTTTGGCTATGCCTAATTCTATAAAGCAATTTGCATGTACCTTTCAACCTGTTTATGCAATAAATCTGGACAAGGCCAAATATATTGAGGGAACATATAAACAGTACTAAAAATTGCTCTTGTATAAACTGGGACAGTTGATAGAACAGGTCTTATTTTAGCATGCATTTTTCTGAAGGTTATAAAGTCTGAAACTAGTGTGTCATTATTTAGTGACTTAATTCCTAAATCATTTGCCAGAAAACTACAAATTGAGGAACAAACCAAAAATAAGAAGCAAAAAATCTATTCATTCTTTGAAAATCTGGACAGTTGGGAGGTATAGTTCAGCTGGGGCTGTCTAAGTTTGCCGCCCTTCCCCTTCACAAAACCATGGTCGAATGGAGCCTCCCCCTGCAGCCATTCCAATGATCCATTACTTTGCTATTTCACTCCATCTACCATAAACACTAATGTGCATACTAATTTACTTCTATGATGATTTGAACTTCATTTGAAAGTTTTATTTTGAATTTTACAGCATAAACACTAAGACATATGCTAAACAAACTTGGCATTAAAACTTCTCTGCCCTTGAAACTCACATTCATTGAAACAACATTAAAACCCACATTCAAAGAAAAATACATTTTACCCGTGGCAGATATAAATTAATTCTGGGCTGCTTTTAAATCATAGGCCCCTTGCATATGAAACATACATGTGCTCTTTGATACACCTTCCTATTGCTTTGAACATTTTTCCAGTAAACAATGAAACAACTGCCCAGTTCAGAACATTTCCATCATAAAAGTCTAGTCAAACTTCTACAGTCCACCATTATCAGCAAATAATATGCACAATCTCTGAAGTAGTAAAAAAAGTCATCTAAATAATTCCACGTTAAATAAATCTAACTAATGAAGAGGTTGCTGCTAGCAATCACCTTTATATTTCATGACTTCACCGAAAAATAGTGTCTGATGCCCCTGAGGAATAAATTGCCTAAATTACATTAATAATAAGCTAGTAATATTGCAATAGGAAATGGATGGCAAACTGATAACAGGCTCATAGTTAGTGTCTTAACTTTCAGTACAGCAGCATTCACCCCTTATGAGAGTAGAACCAACAACCTTCTGCATTAAAAGCAAGTACACAACATTTTGTACTACTAGCAATGTGAGCTGATTTAGCATAATCAGCACTAAACTTCTCTTCCCCTGCAGCTCTCAGTTCCTTGTAAAATCTACGCAATACTCAACTACATCTCAACTTCGCAGCACAAGAAGTCTGGAAAAAGCCAAATTTATTGGGGTGGGTCAAAGGGCAAAAACAGGAACACATTAAACATTGCTTGTATAATCTTGGAAAGCTGCTAGAATAAAATGCTGTGTTACCATCATACATTTTACTGCCAAGGTCACTGTGCAAAATAGTCAGAACAACATACCACTATGCCTAATCACCTGCTTTGTGAAAGAGAGGAAGACTGAAACTTAAATGGCTATCATTTAATGAATTCAGTTCTCACCATAGCTGTCAACCTCTTAGCACAAAACACCTGGACAAACCCAGTAATGAGGGAATACAGCCCTCAAACATATTCAGTGAATTCAGTTCTTGCCATAGCTGTTAACCTTAGCACAAAAAACATGGACAAAGCCAATAACAGGGTATTACAGTCCCAAAAATAAGGACAAATTTCAAATAGTCATACACTTAAAAAAATTGCTATAAAAAAGGTTGTGTTAGTATATATTTATTGCTAGAATAAAAAGTTGGTCTACTATGTCACAAACACAGGGATAAGATGCAGACTCCACACAGAAGGCACCCCAGCCAAGAATCAAACCAGCAAACCTACAGCTGTGAGGCAACAATACTGCCACTGCACCATCAAATATGTAAGGAAGTAAACATTCAGAAACCTGAAGTCTGAAATTTAAATGCCTGTCAATTTGTTAATCAGGACAGTCTGACTTGGAACAAAAAAAAAACACAATTCTCAGCAGAGGCCCAGGAAAAAATAATGCAGACATGTCTTTGTAACATGGGAGGACACAAAAGCAAATCCACACAAACACAGGGAGAAGATACAGACCCCCCCCCACAAAGAAGGCACCCCAGCCAAGAACCAAACCCAAGAACCTACAGCTGTGAGGCATCAATGCTACGTTGCTACCACTGCACCATCAAATTTCAAGCATTGCAATATTTAAAAACCACAGATACGATACAGATATTGATCAGATCAAATATGAGGCAAAAATCTGCAATTTTTTTACAAATGGTGGTGGGTAGAGAATTCAGGTCTTTAACACCTGCATACAAGGTACAGGGTTCAAGCCTGAGGTATTCCCTACCACACCACCATGAGTAATCACACCAGTACACAAGTGGATCAGGTGTGTTGTTTAGCCTTAAGGGCTGCGACTGTTCGGCACATTGGCTTTGTGAGCTATGTGTTGCACATGTTTTGTTTTGGGGTAGCGGTTGCTTGGGTGTCTGCTTTGGAGGTCTCTGCTGCTTAGGCAGATTTTTAGAACCTCCGAGTATGTTTTTGTGTGTTTGGTTTGCTGTCGTGGTAGGTCTATGTGAGACTGGAATTGTAGTGAGTGTGGTTTCCTTCTCCTCCTGACTGGTTTCGCCAGTACTGAGTTGAGAGAGCTTAGCCTCCAGTATGGCTATATGGTTGTATCTCACAACTACCAATGGGAAAGCCCCAAATTGATTCTTTCTCCAGCAACCCCCCAATTCAGATGGGCCCTGAGCTACACACTTCTACCACAAGGGTGCAGGGAGGCCCTTAATGTAAGATGCCAATTGAAACTGGTTGACTTTTGTGAGACTGTCACCAAGGCACTGGATGAGGAAAGTCATTCATACAGCTTACCTTAACTTGGCCAAGGCCTTTGACACAATCCCCCACTCGGGCATCATCAAAAAGCTAACACAACTTGGCGTAAATCCCTATCTCATCAGGTGGGTGGCCAACTGGCTCACCGATGGAACCAGAAGGCCAAAATAGGTGCTTCTACCTCCGACAGCAGACCTGTCACTAGTGGTGTTCCCCAGGGATCTGACCTGGGACCCCTACTGTTTTGGCATCTACTTCTCAGAGGTCCAGGCAAAGACAAAAGGCCTATAGCTGACCAACTCTGTGGACGAGTGTAAGTTAGGTGCAGTCATTGACTGCCCAAATGATGTTAATATACTGCAAGAGGGTCTCTCAGCAACAAAATGACTGGTGCCAAAGTCGTGGCCTTAACTTAAACTCAAAAATATATCATACCATTCAGCAAAAAACATGGCCCTACTGATTACCACATCTATGGCAACCCTCTAAGCACGCAACCTGTAGTGAGAGACCTGGGTACTCACGTTGGCAAAAATCTCACATTTGACCATCATGTAGCGGCAGTGGTCATGAAAACCTTTTACTTGGTTCATCTCATAAGTAAAGGGATTGCATCCAGAAAAAAAGGAGGTTATTACTTCTCTGTCCTCCACTCTCATTAGGCCAATAATTGAGTATAATGCCCTGTCTGGTATGTACCTCTTCAAACACCTGTACCAACTGGAAAGGCCACAGAAATACTTCACAAAGAGAATCCATGGCCTCCAACACCTATCCTATGCAGACAGGCTCAAATCACTATCACTCTACTCGGTATCATACAGATTGATTAGAGGTGATCTGGGGCTTGCCTACAAGGCAATATCAGACTCTGCCCTACTAGAGATGCTCCACATCAATAAGTCTAATCCCTTGTGCATTACCCGCTCGATGCAGCATCAACACAACCTGCTGGAGAGACAGATTTGTCTGCCAGAGGCCGCCCTGTCTCTGGAATAAACTTCCCATACTTGTCAAACAGAGTACCTCGCTTACCCTCTTCAAGTGCAACCTTGATGAGTGGATGGGAAACCAAAAATATGTCCCAGGGGTTCCACCTGTGTCTCCCACTGACAGAGGCGACAGGTGCTGAATGAGATTTCTTTTTTGGGGATAAACTCTTGGCTAAGCTTATAAAGGCCCAGGGCTATTAGCCTAGCAACCTCCAATGATCCTTAAGAGCACAGCGATACCAATCTAGACTCAGCAGGTCTGAATCTAGCTGATGGTATACAAGGCAATGAAAACACAATTTCAAAATGCAGCATAAAAAGCAGTCACGAACAGCAAACATGAAGCAGTAATTCAGTTAAATGCAGTTAGCAAAGTGCAGTGCTGGCTTAAAATATTGTTAAGTTTTCAGTTTTTTTTCCCCCGGTGGACAGCTTGGCTTTCAATGCAGATGCACTCCGGACCCCTGGCTAATTTGGTTAGCTAGGAGCGAGTTTGCCTTAAAAACAGCATATTGTGAAAAATTAAGTACTCCTTTTTCTAATCTAATCTGCATATACTATGATTTCTAAACCTCAAAGGCTGACAGGCATGTCTGGAGTATATCACTTGAAAAAACAAGTACAAACCAATAAATTAAGAAAGTGAACCATAAGATGAAAAACCAAATGGACTGGGTGCACAGATTGCACACGAACAGCCACAGACTTAAATGGCAATCACGCCAGGTAGAAAGCCACTCAATAAAAACCAAGGATGAATTTATTTAAAGTGCTTTTCATTTGCCTCCTACTCCTAGGCAAACTTCTTCAGAAAAACCCACCTGGCGTGATTACCATTTAAGTCTGTGGCTGTTCGTGTGCAATCTGTGCATCCAGTCCATTTGGTTTTTCATCTTACGGTTCACTTTCTTAATGTCTGGAGTATATCCAGATTTGTAGCCATACAACTACCCACAACTGTAAGATAATCACAAATACCGAGGTCTTGCCTCAAAAACAGAAAACACTAATTTTGCTTAATGTAACATGTTCTACGTTAAATTCAGCCATTCCATAAATTCTGACTTTCTGGACCCCAACTTTGAGATGAGTCATTTTAATTCTAAAGAAAAAATATATTACCGATCAAATAACTACTGAATAAATTGATATTTAAATTCGTTGTCACCAACAGAAATCGTGAAGTCAATACACCTCAGACTAAATTAAATATCATACTTCTCACATGACTACACTATTATTAGTTTTTAAGTATATGCTTTTTACCAAAAATGCAACAAGAATGACTTTATTTGGCACAGTGATATCAAAACCTTACATTCACAAAAGGAACCGCATGAATGTACTACTTATGATGATCTTGTATTTTAAAATTCTGCTAAAATAAGAACCTAAGATACGATGCGCTTTGGCTCTCTACTTTAGGCCCTTAAAATGCTGCAGTAAACATGTCGACTTGTTCCAATACTGTACGTCTAACAAGAAAAAAAAAATTGCAAAATAATTAATTTCTTGGGAAACAACCAGTTCCGATCACTCACCGCGTTCATTAGTGAAAACTCCACACCACGAAAAGGGAAATTGCTCACTTCCGACTGGCTGGTACGTTACTTAAAGGAGCCAACACTGTTTAAAAACGAAAAAGTATGTACGTAGGTTTTTTTTTTTTTTTTTTTAAAAGCTACCCCCTCTTTTAAACAAATTGTACTGAAATCAGTACAGTGCATATGCCTCCCGATGTCCCTGCTTGGCAGGGCCAGGGATACAGCTCATCCCTAGTGAGATTGCCACAACACATTACTGTGCAGGTATCACATGCACCACATGGGTCATATGGAGGTTATATGGGTAAAGGGTATGGGGACGTGTCTGACATCAGAGAGCATGCTTCATTATGCCACTGGGGGTTGTAGTGAGTGTGGATGTGATCATACACATCATACAACACACACACGAACACACAGGGTGCCAGTACTGACATGCATGGGTGCATGTCTGCAAGAGTATGTGGTGGTCGACTGTGCCAGACGGCTATACAAGGCTAGGTGATGGGTATACCTTGGCGTCAGCCCACACGACAATGGTCTGCATTGTGGCTCAGGCCTGTGGTTTCTGCATTTGCCAACACAGGTGGGTAGTGTAGCCGCCATCCAGTCACCTGGGTGGCTATTGCATGTGGCCAATGCTGTGCATCGCTTGCCATGCATGTGTTCCCTAGTCCATGACATGGATGGTGTCTGGGATGTGCACATCTCCCACATGCATGTACAGTGACATGTGGAACTGTACCTGGGGTGTTGGGCCCATGTTGTGTACACAGATTATCATCAGATGTGCCAGTCTTAGCCACCTGTGGCAGGAACTGGTAATGGACAGCAGGTTAACCATGCACCTACATTGATAGCAGGCATCAGTGGCATCTATCCATACAGGGCATGTTTTCAGGCATGGTATGTCCTTTGTGGGTCACATGTGATGACACCACAGTTGTTGCAGGTGTCCAGTGGGGAACATGGGGAAGGTGCACTGTCTGCATGTATGTGCCTATTGGACAGATGGACAGGGTGCCATGCCCTCTGTAGGCCACTGCAATCACTCCATAGTTACTATCAGTCACCAATATGTAGTGTACTACACACATATTGGTTGTTGCCTCGGCATGTGTGTCTGTGTGTGTATATGATATGGATTGAGAGTGTGCTCTGGGTAATACTGGAGTTGCTAACTGTGATTTCCTGGCCATGATGTCACATGTATGGGTATAGATTTGCACCCCAGCCTCTTGGCTATTTCACATCTGTTATTCCTGTACAGTGGAGATTGTGATATAGGGCCACCATAAAAGACATTTGCAAAACCCACCACACATTGGGCCCAAGTGTCACACACTCACACCAGATACAAGTTACACACACACACCTATCATGTCTGGGATTTGAACTCCTACCTAGCTAGTTTATTACACTACAGCACTGTGCAGTTATAGTATGTGCCACGGAGATTACTGGAGTACTTCCCCAAAGGTGTATTTCACATTGGATGACATCAGCAGGACTGCCAAAGTAGGCCATTGGACATATACTGAGTGTGACTAGCCTAAAATTCATTGCTCCCCCACACAGACATGGAGACACACACATAAAATCCACAACCAACATGTGTGGGTATTGATCCCCTAACGTAGATCTATATTATACTACAGCATAGAGCTATTATAGGACACACCACATGGATTACCGGAGACCTCCTTCCCCAAAGGTGTATTTCACACTGGATGAAATCAGCAGGACTGCCAAAGTAGGCCATTGGACATGTACTGAGTGTGACTAGCCTAAAATGCATTGTTCTCTACGCAGACATTGAAACACACACATAACATCCACAACCAACATGCATGGTTATAGAACCCCTAACAGTCTAAGTCACACTACAGCAGTACGCAGTTATGGCACACGCTACAGAGATTATTGGGCTACATTCTTCCCAGAGGTGTATTTCTAGGTGGATGACATCAGCAGCCTTGCCAAAGTAGAGCATACAAATTGTATGGAGTGTGGCTATGCTAAAATGCATTGCTCTCTACACAAACAGAGTCAGACAGACACACACACAACTACCTACCTAATTTATCACACTACAGTAGTATGCAGTTATGGCACATGCTATAGAGATTATTGGGCTACATTCTTCCCAGAGGTGTATTTCTAGGTGGATGACATCAGCAGTCTTGCCAAAGTAGAGCATACAAATTGTATGGAGTGTGACTACGCTAAAAAACATTGCTCTCTACACAGACAGAGTCAGACAGACACACACACAACTACCTACCTAATTTATCACACTACAGCAGTACGCCGTTACAGGACGTGCTATGGAGATTATTGGGCTACAGCCTTCAGAGGTATATTTCTACGTGGATGACATCAGCAGCCTTGCCAAAGATGAGTATTTGAATCGTAGGGAGAGTGACTTACCCAAAAAAGCATTGCTCTCTACACAAACAGACACACACAAACTTGCATGTCTGGGAATAGCACAGCTACCTACCTAGTTTATCACACTAGAATAGTACGCAGTTATAGGTCATGCTACAGAGATTACTGAACTAGAGCTTCCCAGACGTGTATTTCTAGGTGGATGACATCAGCAGCCTTGCCAAATATGAGCATTTGAATTGTAGGGAGTGTGACTACCCAACCAAGCATTGCTCTCTATACAGCCAGACACACACACTTGCCTTGTGGGAGATTAGAACAGCTACCTACCTAATTTATCACACTATAGCAGTACATAGTTATAGGACGTGCTATGGAGATTACTGAACTAGAGCTTCCCATAGGTGTATTTCTAGGTAGATAATATCAGCAGCCTTGCCAAAGATGAGCATTTGAATTTTAGGGAGTGTGACTACCCTAAAAACATTGCTGTCTACACAGACAAAGTCAAATAGACACACACACACAAACCTGCCATGTCTGGGATTAGAACAGCTACCTTACTAAGTTATCACACTACAGCAGGTCGCAATTACAGGATGCGCTACAAAGATTACTAGGCTACAGCTACCCAGAGGTGTATTTCTAGGTGGATGACATCAGCAGCCTTGCCAAAGATGACCATTTGAATTGTAGGGAGTGTGACTACCCTAAAAAGCATTGCTCTCTACACAGACAGACACCCACACCCACACACAAACACACACAGTCGCCATGTCTGGGAAGTGAAATCCTACCTATTTTATCACACTACAGCAGTACACAGTTATGGGACATGCCACGGAGATTACTGGGATATAACTTTTCCAGGGATGTAGTTCTAGGTTGATGACATCAGCAGCCTTACCAAAGTAGAGCATTTCAATTGTAGGGAGTGTGACCACCCTAAAAAGCATTGCACTCTACACAGACATAGTCAGACAGACACTCACACAGTTGCCAAGGCTGGGGTTAGAACTCCTACCTAATCCGTTTATCACACTACAGCAGTACGCAGTTATGGGATGCATCACAGAGATTACTGGGATACAACTCTCCCAAAGGTTTATTTCACAGTAGATGACCTCAGCAGGCTTGTCATAGTGGGGCTATGGGGAGGGCAGTGTGTGTGCATGGATCATAATCCATTCATCTAGGGGTTAACACGCCACATGTGGGCACAACCTGGGTCATATTCTACAGGTACATGTATACATCTGCTAGATTACTACTTCCTTGAACAGTCATGTTGCACAGCTGGCACGTGCACCACATACTCTATAATGGTGACAGATACCAGTGACTAGTATCTGCAGTGTGTGACATTAGACCCTCATGTGGTTGTGGCCCTTTGGCTGTGTGCTGGGTGGGAGAGCTCTGGATGGCACCTTGTCACAGTCGCCCTCTTCCACACATCTATGTATGTCTACCTTTGGCGTATTATAGTGTGTTGTCCTTACATATATGCCTGTATTCCTATCCACGGTGTGTGCAAAGCATGTGTGATGCATACTGAGAAGTGTCTGCACTAACATATGCGGCTGCCAGATATGTCTGCTCCACTGGTGTTTGCAGACATGGCCTTCATGTGTTTAAGTGTGTGAGCATGCCCAGTATGACCTTTCAGTATGTAGTTGACTGACATTGCCTTCATTACTCTGTGTGTGGGCATGCCCAGTATGGCCGTCTGTATTGAATGCGTGGATCGAGTCCAGGTAGTTTGTACTGCGGTGCTGACCTTTGTGTTGTACACCTACAGGTAGCATGCTGTCTCTGCAGGGTATCCGTTGATCATTTGGCATGGACTGTTGCCTGACCATTTCAACATTTCTACACAGGATTGGGGGGTGGCACACCTGACTGTTACTATATTTCTGCATAGGATGGGGAAGCACACCTGACTATTTCTACATTTCTACACAGGATTGTGGGGGGCACATCTGACTGTTACTATATTTCTACGTGGGATGGGGGGGCACACCTGACTATTTCTACATTTCTATACAGGATTGAGGGGGCACACCTGACTGTGACTAAATTTCTGTGTCAGATGGGGGGGGCACACCTAACACTTGTACACATTTGCTAGGACTGTGCTTGTATGTCGGGTAATCCATTTCAGTCTGTAGTATTACCTATTGTGCTGGCTAGAGGCATACCAGTGTACTACAGATCTTAGCTTTTAATTACCTACATATTAGTTTCTGACTTCCTACCTTTCAGAACTGACATCCCACTGCCTGACCTGCTGTAGTCTATCTGTGTAGGCCAGGGGGGAGGTTACCCAGAGGCCTCATTCAGAGGTCATAGCATAGCCTTTGTTTGTGTTTGTCTACACCTGTCCTGCTGGCTGTGACTGTTGTTGGGTATGTGACCCCCACACTTACTGGCATGTGTGAGTCACTTACCTTGGGGGTGTCCCAGTACTGAGGGTGGTGCTGCAGGGCTGCCTATGTCGGATGCACATACTATACTCCCTGCACATGTTTAGGCACAGGTAGTGTAAATGTTTGGCATCCCTTTTACTGTATGTGAGAGTCGGAGAGAGGTGTTATTCCCTGGGTCCCTCCTGTGTCAGTGTATGTGCTATGCGTTGCCTCTTTGCCAAGGCCAGGGCATACTGGGCACACCTCCTTCTGTCTACTGGGGCAGGCTCAGGTTGTTGCTCCTCCATGTCACTCTGTGCCTGTGCAGGCCTTGGCAATGGTGGGGGGCTGTGTGGCCTTGCCCTGTGCTGTTCCTGCTGCAGCTCTTTCCACAGGATCATATAGTGTAGCATGGCACATACAAGGACAATTTGGGTACATGTAGCTGGTGAGTACTGCAAGGCTCCACCAGATATATCCATGCACTGGAACCTTGACTTGAGCATCCCAAACACATGCTCTACTATAATTCTGGTCTGTGCGTGTGCCTCATTATGGAGTTCTAGTTTGGGTGTGTGTGCATTTCTGATGGGTTTCATCAGCCACGGCTCCAGTGCATATCCAGCATCCTCGCTAGGTGACCGTGAGGGATGTCCCCATTGGCAAATCTCTGGTACAGCTGCGTCAGATGCCAGATGTGGGAATCGTGATAGCTTCCAGGGCAGCCAGCACACACATTCATTATTATGCCCTGGGCATTGCACACAACCTGGCAGTTGATGGAGGTGAAGCCCTTGCGGTTGATGTAGACCCTACCACACTCACTGGGTGGTGCTTTGATGTGTATGTGCGTGCAGTCTATTATGGGGCTGAAGTGGCTGAAAAACTCTGGAAACATGATCCACAAAGCATCATAGAAAATTATGAAGTCTACATCACATGGGATCATCCATTACCAACAGTTCAAAAGATATATGCTAGAAAACCAAATATAGTGGTCCAGGAAAAGAAGACAAAAGTAGCATTGATCATTGAAATTGCCATACCTAGTGACTACAGTGTCCTGCGCATAGAGAGACACAAAGTTATAAAATATCAGGATTCGCAAGCCGAAATGAGAGAAATGTGGAAGAAAGATACCCAAATAGTTCCAATAGTAGTAGGAGCAATTGGTCTTATAAAAAAAAGAGTCTAAAATCTTATTTAGATATGCTACCAGTACATGTAGCTCCATACAAATTACAGAAGGAGTCTTTACTGGGCACATTGCAGGTGCTGCGAAGAGCACTTTTGGCTGACATCAAAGAGTTAATCAATACTAATTTCATGAACTTTAACCATACTTTGACTTAGGAATGGGGTCCATTCCCATCATGATATTAGAAACCCAAAAGATTTGGAGAAATTAAAAATGGACATAATTATGGGTATTATAGACATACGTTATTAAATAAATTAACAACATGGGAATTGAACCCATAGTTAATATGGCAGCAGTTACCAAAGCCACCTAATTATTCTAATGAACTAATTGTCATAGCAGCTACTAAATGTTTATAAATACAAGTATATATATATATATATATATATATATATATATATATATATATATAGGAAAGAGAAATATCTGTAAAATCCATAGCAATACTCAGTTGTATATAGAATATTGACACACTGTAGGGATCTACAGGTTGCTTCTCCACCTCAGCGACTCTCCTTCAAAGCTCTTCCATGTTACTCTGATGCAGATCATCATAGCTGTGATGAACCTGCTCTCCAGTGCAGTAGACCCCCATCCTCTGTCGATGCTCCTTCACGATCTGGTTTCATACATTAATCATGCTGAAATTCCCGGGTCTGGCTTTCATCCTTTGCTCCAATCTGATGTACGCAGTCAACATCTGGGTTGACTCTTCATTGATCCAGTTGGGTGCATGGACATGTCTCACCCTCATTGAAGTAGCCAATATGATCCTCAAGATGAAGAAGTCTGGAAATTACAAACATAGAGAAATACTCATTGGGGTACCACACAGTTCACAGTTAGCAATGGTCTGATCAATAAATGTATCACAATCAATATTTCAAAGTGGGGGTGATGTCATGTCGATGTGCATGAATGGTATTCCAAAAACATGAATTTTAATGCACCTCATTAATTATGTATAATGCAAAAGGTACTTAAAGGTAGGTGCACATTAGGCGCACTTTGATTCTGTGATTTGGAGTGAGTGGTATATTGACAATTGGTAGCATGTCTGTTTTGGTGACTGTAAACCTCTTGAAGTTAGTTATGTCCAAAGGTACCTGTTTAAATTAATCGTTACTCAAAATGTTATCTTTAACAGAAGTTGGTATAAGTTACTGAAGTGATGTTGTCTTGAACTTTATGCATACAGGTGTTGTTATTTTAAATAATTGATTTCAGTCCCATATGCAGTTGTATAGACAGACTACTGTTGCAAATGTTAACAGTATATGAAGGCTGATTTATGGATCAAGCACTATTCTTATTGGTAATTCCTTGCAGTCTGTGGTGCAACTATGGACAACTACAGATAATGACACTATGTATCTAGTATGTGTTGTTGATATTACAGTAATTTCTTAATCCATGTCTCCTAACAAAACTGTTAATAACATGTGCTGTTGCTGCCACGGATATGTCTTCAGTGATGCTTCTTAACAAGGGTGTTATCATTACTGGCTCAATATACTAAGGATCTGTACTGTCTGTTGCCTGGCTGCAGATCCTGATTTTCCCCAACACTTTCTCTAAGTTCTTCAAATTGTTACTTGTAGTATTTGAATGTGAAATGTAAGCAGACTCCTGTATCATAATGCTGTTGTTTTGGGGTCTCCATGCCACACACACACACACACACACACACACACACACACACACACACACACACACACACACACACACACACACACACATATATATAATATATATTATCGGTGGTTTTAATCCCACTCATGAACTATGAAGATATTACAAGGTAGCTTGATTTTTCAAATGTTATGTATGAAGGCATTTGTTGTTGCTTTTAATGTGTCACATTAGTATTTATCACACACAGTCTTATACAGATATTTTCATTTCAGAGGAATGCATTCTGTTTTCATCAACATATGTTCACAGAATGAAATGCATACATAGGCTTACACATGAATTACATGCCTCTCAACTGTCCAGATTTGTGCAGAATGCCCAGATTTTTCCTCATATTTTTGACCTGTTTCATATATAATTGTGGTTTTCTGGCAAATCATTGGTAAACCATTGAGGGATGAAGTCAGAAAATGATTGCAGGCATTTGAGTTTCAGACTTCATATCCTTCAGAAAATTCATGTTAATGCAAAATCCTGTTATTCTATCAATGTTCTAAGTTTGTAAGAGCAATATTTAAAAAGTGTCCCTATATTGGATCCTTTGTCCCTCCATTATTTATGGCTTTGTCCAGATGTTTTGCTCTTAGAGTTTGAGAGGTATGGAATATTATCATGTGCATATCACTGTGTCTTAGATGGCCAACCATTCTAGGTGTAACAACTTCTCCCCCCAGGAAAATGACATCATAATTGATGCTCTGTGGCAACATGGATGGATACTGTTTGGGAAAAATGAAATCAGCGTGGACCTTACCAACATGATCAATGCAGTTGTAGGCCACAACCGATCTGGTGAAGCTTGTAGATAACTCTGCTCAGACATAATCCTTCATGCAGCCAACAGACCAACACATTATGAGAGCTCAAGGAATGCCACCAATATTGGACCACCACTGACCCCCCCCATGACATCACAATATTTCTGGCCTCACTGCATAAAGTAAGAAGGGAGTGACACAACCCTGATGATTGAAACTGGAGTTCCACGACAGACATGCGTGTCTTTCTTTCTGTTATAGGGATGTGTATTGAGACAATCACTGCATATTGCTTAGGCATGCATATTTATGTATTGTTGTTTTTGATTTTCAGCAGCATAGTTCAGCCATGCACACACATCCACACAGGGTGAGGATGATAAATGTAAGTCTAATGACATGTATTAATACAACTGAGCAGTCCAAACAACATTTGTAATGCTGTTTGTATTAATATTCATGGGCTCATCAACTTCAGGACTAAACCAGGGATAAGAAGGTGAGTTTCTATACTGTTACTTTGAACACTACCTTGTTAGTGCCTCAACCTCATTTCATAGCGATGCTGTTTACTGTTATATTATTTCCTTACCATTCAAAACTACAGGTACATCCAATGGAGGGTCAAGCCATGCATTTTCAAGTGCAGACAGACCAAGTATGTTATGGCAAAATTGTCATAACTTTCAAGAATATGTCACACACATGTGATACCTGACATTTATAACAGTATTTGGCAATACAGGCCCATCTGGTGTACAGTTGCAACGTCCATCATGTGAGTATTTGTAGCCTCTGTTACTGAATTGTATATGTGATGCTGTCAATATTCTTTTTGCTAAATACATGACTGTGCTGTCTTTTTCTTTACTTTCCCACTGCAGGATCCACAGTACAACCCACAACCTTTCCACAGCAGGAGTCTGCCAGTGGTATGGTATTAACTAAGTTTCATACCAGTCATTGCTGATAATGCTGTAGTTGATCTCCATTAATACTGTGTCCTTCTTGCCATTCCTAGGCCATTGAGTGCACATACGAGTGGTATGTGTATATCACACATTCTACATGTTTTAACTGTTCTGACCTGGTTAATGGTGTAAATGATGTGATCATTGATGTTGCTTTTTTCCCTACACTAGTTGAAGTTCATCCCTGTTCAATAGCACGATCTTCTGATTAGTTGTCAGGAGTGTTTTTTTTTCTATTTTTTTATTCATCACATATATCATATATATTCACCATGTAAGCAAAGTATATACTTCATTTATGTACATTTCATGAAACATATATACAGTAGACCACATATAAAGTCATTCTTATTTGTAATAGTGCAGTGAGATATCTATCTATCTATCTATCTATCTATCTATCTATCTATCTATCTATGCACCATATGTCTTTGATATCCATCATGTGAAGAAAGAACATTGCTCTGATCTGTGCCTTTGTATCTTGTAGCACATCAACTATCTGCATTATCCAGCAGCCCATTCAGCGATCATGATGGTGTTCAAGATGTGTCTCAGCATGGTAGTATGGCCACTGGTACAGAGGACATTGAGGTGTTTAGAGAGTCCATCCATAATGATGACAGTGATCTTGCTGCAGCTGTAGCCTTAGATGTGAAAGTCAACTTTTGTAGCCATTCAGAGGATGCTGGCATAGTAGGTGTTGAACAGGGTGAGACCATTGAACAACACACCCTAGCTGACAGCACTGCTGATGGCAGTTCCACACAACAATAACCAGAAAAACAGCATTGTGGTAGATGGAGGTGAGCACAGTCAGGTGTCAGAGAGTGTCTGCCTTCTGCTGCAGTCAAATGAATGGTCAAAGCAATGGTATAATTCAGATATTCATGCACTTGCCCATGCCACAGATCATGTGGCACACCAGCTCTATGTCATGCTTGAAAGACAAGAGCGCAGATATGGTGAGATTATGGCTGCACTGGCCACTCAGAATGAGGGCCTGCCAGTTGTGGTACATTCGGTGGAAACCCTGGCCTCTATGGTACATCAGCAGTGTTGTACTACCAGCAGGATTCTGATTCCCTGACTGTGATCAGCAGATTGCAACCTTGGAGAGACAAGCCACCTGTCCACAGAACCACCACTGGCCATCGAGATTCACTGTCTGTGGCCCAATCTCCACAGAGTTTAACTGCTGGCCCATCTGCTGTGTACACACTAGTCACAAGGCCTTCAACTCACAGTCATGCTCCTTCATCTCAACATGGTGTTGTAATCCCATCCATCTACTTCAAAGAGCAACCAGGGCAACATGTGTCTGTACATGGTCAGGGCAGAGCAGACCATGGTGTGAGATGTTAGTGAGGCTACCTTATAATGTGTTACAGTGTTTCCAACAGTGTAGTACACATAAATGTCATAAATGTCTCATATTATTGAATTACCACTGTACTGTGATATGTGTCTTCTGAAATAAAAATTTCTGCATTATGTCCTGTGTGGTTTCTCTTTTTTCATGTTATTACATTGTAGAGATATATGTATGTGTAGCACTGACGTGTGCCCCTTATTGTTTTCCATACTGTGATGTAACAATCTAAGTGCGTATGTATACTTGTGTCAGTTATGCCCCGAGTTCATGATCCCTGTTGTGACACATTTGCATATGTTCCTGTTGGAATATGTTAAGATTATGGTGTTATGTTTGATGCTCAGTATGTACATCTAGTGGGTAGACACAATCTGTGTTGCTGTGGTAGGGCAACACCTGAACATCCTTGAGTTTTAACATGATATTCCTCCTGCACTATTCAAGACTAGCACAAAATTCCAGTAAATATATACCTCTCAGTTAATATCAGGAACTTTCATCTCCATAATACTTGTAAAAGATAGCTGCTAACATTTTGAACCATGTCTAGGGCCTTAATCTTGTAGCTTCAGTCACACTTCTAGCAAAACTGTGAACTACTGCCAGATTTGATCCTGATTTCATCATTTATTACAGCATTTCCCATAAAATGTGTTGCTGATAAATTTCTGCATACTCTGGTGCCTTACTCTGTGTTGGGATTGCAGTACTGGAAGTACTGTGAAATCTGCTCCAGGATTGTGCTTTAGTACTTTTATAGCTCTTTATATTACAGTTTTGCTGCTAGAGCCTTCTGCTTCTCATTTACCTAGTTAAAGTTGCATTCTATTGTCTTTCTCTATACTTTGCTACAGTTCTGCCCCTGTTCTCTGTATCTGCTCCACCCCCACTAAGGCATTAATCTAACATTTCTGAAATTCTAACCATAGGACTA
Organism: Protopterus annectens; assembly: GCF_019279795.1. NCBI lineage: Eukaryota > Metazoa > Chordata > Ceratodontiformes > Protopteridae > Protopterus > Protopterus annectens. The sequence goes on along the minus strand of NC_056730.1, from coordinate 360,545,207 downwards.
GAACTCCAATACTGGATCCCTCTCTAGGATGTTTGCTTCTTTCAGCTTGATTTTTCTCTAACACTCCCACCCTTCTACTGTTGTAATTTTTAAAGGATGTGCCTCTGGTTTCCACCCCTTATGGTAATCTGAATTCCAAAGTTCCTCCCTCCCCTCTCTCATTGCCCTGTACAGATGCAAACACCTAGATAGTAATTTGTATTTATAAAACTTCCCTTAAAACTGAAAGCTTTAACTTAATGTAGCTAAAGCAAAATAATTGCACAAAGACATGCTTAGAGCATCTAGTTTGCGTATCAAACACAATACTATCAAATCTTAGGAGAATCTAACCAGGTCTAGTGCCAAACTACAGAGAGACCACCCAAGGAGACCTCTGTATAACCCAGTCCACAACCTACAGTAGCCCATCCAAATACTGGTCCAGACAACATAGATACGCAGTTTCCAGATGTCACTGTAGCTAGCTTGGTAGATATGGACATCCTGAGACAGTATAGAAATTGTCTTATGTTCATAGAGAAAGATTTACTCCTTAAAGAAACACAGTATGCAAGAGATGCACATACACAATTTCACACGAGGCAAAGCTCTTGCATACAAAGAAGGTTGTGAAGAACAAGTACACTACATCCACCACACATAGTGCCATCACAGACATAGACCAACTTATGATGAGGCACTAAAAAGCAATCTTCCTAAACCTCAAAGACCTCCTAAGCCTATAAATGGCAACAATTATCCTCAGCAATCTCTAAAGCACTGATCAAAAGCAACAGAAAACATCACACATATGCCTCCCCAAAAGCTAAGCCCATAAGTCAAGCAGACACATTACCAATGATTCTTGTCATAGGGGACTCCATTGTATGACGCACAGATGGTTCACTCATCAGACTAAGAAAGGAGAAAATAACAGTTAGTTGTTTATCTGGAGCCAAGAACTGCCAAGTTATGCATGCACTCAAGTCATTAAATGACAGCTACCAGTATGATTCTATCATAGTTCATGTGGGATTTAATAACTTGAGATGTATATCTCTGGACTATATGAAGAGAGACATTACTGATCTCTCTAAATATGCGTATCAGGTAGGTATGTGCCTTGTATTGAAAAGCATTCTACCTTCTCCAAGGATGATGCAACAGTATAAACAAAAGATGATTTACTTCAATAATTGGCTTAGTTTCTGGTGTCTTTCCAGAGGAATTCAATATCTATCAGTACGAGAGGACAAACCAAGTTACTTTGCAAAGGATGGTCTGCACCTGTCTCACCTAGGCTTGCAAATATTGGATAAAACTTTATCCACCCCCCTTAGTGAATTTTTTGGGCAGTGTCAAATTGAAAATCTACTGACATTGCAAATAAAACCAAAATAAACCTAAATCTGTTTCTGCCCCGTGCTGTAAGCCTAAAGAAGAAACTCCACACCCTACAACCTCTCCTTACTATGGAGAATATACACATCTGAGCCATTACCAATATATGGTTTAAATCCAGTGCTAGTAGTCCAGCAGTGCAAGGCTTCAGTGCCTTCTCCACATTTAGACCATCAGCTGCTCATAGAGAGACAAAAGGATGAGAAGTCTCAGTCTACATTAGCAACAATATAACTCTGTGTTGGTTAACCCAGGATGATCCCCTGGAGTTTATCTATGTGCAACTCACCACAGACAAAGTCTAATACCATATGCTAGGATGCTATAGGTCATCCTCTATGATCCAAGAATCCCACAGCTTGTACATAGACCTACTGGATACAATCTCCATTAAACCAAGTACCCTAATCATGGGAGACTTTAACTACCCCTCTATAGACTGGGAAACATACACTGCCTCAAACTCACAGCACAAGAATTCTTGGACTTTATTAACACAAATGACCAGATAGTGTGCACACCCACCAAAGATTAAAACATATTGGACCTGGTATTCACCAATATGGGAAAGCACTGAACCGGCCCAGAGTATCATGTCCTTCCTGTTGAGGTCAGACACCAAAACTGTCTCCTTCAAAATAAAAATCAACTTGGTAACCCCAACAGACTCTGTATCAGGAACTATTCCAAAGCAAACTATATGCTATTAAGTAATAATTTATAAAAATGTAATGCCCCTCCAACCACGAGATCACAGCAACCTATGTGGAATTGTTCACAGGGACCCTGTAATCTTGCCTACTTGTACAACCATGCATATGGCTGTATAGAGGTTGACATACCTACTTGAAGTAAGCCCACCAAAAACTCTAAAAAACAGTCAACACTGATAGAATCCTATCCTTATGGGGTATATAACAAAGGAAAAAAAGTTGTGGCTAAAATCTGGAAGTGCAACTCAGATAATGAAAAGAGCTGTCTAATTAAACTAAACAGGAAACTAAGAGGACTAATTAAGTCCAACAAGGCCATGGAATGAATTATCATAGAAGTGATCAACAAAGACATAGGCAGCCTTCTGACACTGAACCCCACCCAGTTTGGCTTTGTCAAGGGAAGGTCAAGCTTACTAAACCTGGTGGACTTCTTTGAGAAAGTTGGCAAGGCAATGGATGAGGGAAAACAGTGAATATAACCTACCTAGGCCTGGCTAAGGCACTTTATACAATATATCACTTGGGTATAGTTGACAAATTCACCAAACTGGGCATAAACGCCTACATAACTCACTGGATTTCCAGATGGCTCACAGACAGGAACAAGGAAGTCATGTTGGTGAGACCACCTCAACTAGGAGACCGGTCACCAGTGGTCTACATTAGGGGCTCACTGCTAGGCCTGTTCCAGTTTGGGATCTACTCTTCTCAGAGGCCTTTGGCTGATCAAGTTTGCAGATGACTGCAAATTGGTAGGTATTATAGATCCCCCCATGATGCAAACATCTAACTAGAGGGTCTAATGCAGACAACTGACTGGTGCCAAAGTCAGAGATTAAAGTTCAATGCAAAGAAATGCATTATAGTGTTTTTTGGGAAATGGTCACCAAGGCTAATTACTCCATTAATGAGACACTCCTAAGAGATGGCCCAGTAGTTATTGGTGTGGGAACATATGTAGAGAATAATCTTGCCTTTGACCAAAATATGGCCAAGGTAGTAAGGAAATCATTCTATGTCACCCAGCTTGTAAGTAAGAGCATGGCATCCAGGTCCACAGAATCATAGTTCCACTTTATTTGGCCCTTATCAGACCCATCATTGAGTATAATATCCCCTTCAGCATGTACCTGACCAAACATATGCAGCAGTTGGAATGTCCACAGAGGTTCATTATCATTAGAATCCATAGTATAAACACATTGTCCTATATGGATCACCTTAAGCCCTATCCCTATACGGTTATCAAATGGTGATCTATGTCTGATATACAAGGTGTCCTTGAATCCAGCCCTGATGGACCTTTTGTTGCACATCCACAAAATGAACCTCATCAGAACAGCAACATCCAGGGATTTAGATTTTGGTGGTGACATAAATAAGACATGTTGGGGGAGACAGATATGTGTCTTAGAGGATCCCCATGCTCTAATATAGGCTCCATATCCATATGAGCTCCTCCTCCACTCTCATCATAGGCTGTGTCTGGAACAGTACAACTTCTGTTGGGTTTTCTTCATTCAGAAGCTGCTGGAGATATACTTTCCATCTGCCATTGTTGTCCTGAAGACTGCTGAGTGGATCGTTGCCAGCATCCTTTATGAAGGGTGTCTGACTATCTTCTTTATCTTTCTGTCTTTGCCTTGCAATTTGGTATAGTTTCTTTGTACCATCTACTGACTTACTTACTTTCCAGTAGTTGGTAGAGTGCCTCTAATGCCTTGTTCTTTGCTATTACAACTCCTTTCCTAGCTTCTTTATTGGCCAACCAGGAATTCTTCCTAGCCTGGTCCGTCTTTTCCGTTTCTCACTTTTTCCTGCACCCCTTTCTTTTGATGACTTCCTGAACTTCTGCATTCCTCCACCAGCTTTCCTTATGTACCTTATTTCCATATCTGGCTCAGCTGCATATTTATTCTGTAGTCCTCATACATGCTGTTTTGAAAAGCTGCCATTTGATTTCAACTCTACCTATTTCCTCTTCTTCTTGAGGTGCTAGAGCAAAGTATTTCCTTGGACTGTTGTGCTTTCATTCAAGTCAATCTCCAGGTCTTCAGTCTAGTGTCTGTTGACCTTAGAGCCTTTTCTGACCACTGCTTGCAAGTTGAGTGTAGCAACCAGTGGTTGATGCTGTGTGTCAACTGTTTCACTCACCTGATTGTGGCAACTAGTGGTTTATGTTGTGTGCCAACTGCTTCACTGGGGATGACTTTGCAATCACTGATTCTACCCCAATGCCCATTCCTTACTAGGAGGAAGTCTACCTGAGTTGCATGTTGGCAACTCTTGTATGTGATCGTGTCTCTGTCTCTCTTTCTGAACCATGTGTTGGCTACTATCAAGCCACTTGCCAGAAGTCTAGAATGGCCTCTCCTTTTTTATTTCTGCCCCCACCCCCCCGTGTAGGTGTACTCTTCATATCCCATTCTGGACTGATATGTGCATTTAAGTCACCTATTAACACCAGTTCATATTGTCTTGCTTTATCTAGTATGTCCTGCAACTGATGTTTGATTGCACTCTTTTCCTCACTATCACAGCCCTGCTGTGGGGAATAGCCTGAAATTATGAATATTGCCCTATCATTAGGCTGGAGTCTTATTGACATTAGTCTGTCTTTAATTCTGATATTATCTCTCACTGTCTTCTGAAACTTCTCCCTCACCACAATTCCCACACCATTTCTAGTCTCCCAAGCCAAGTAGCTTTGCTGAACTGCCCCTCCAGGACACAGGATGTCCAAACTCCTCCTTCCCATCATCTCTTCCTTACCATCATGTCATCCATTTCTAAGTTACATCCTGTCAGTGAACCTACATTGAGTGCAGCAATTCTTAGTTCACATACATGCACAGAGATTCCTGGATTTTGTAAATATAAACTCCCTTGACCAGATAGTCAATACACCAACCAGGGGTGCAACCATGCTAGATCTGGTCCTCACTAATATGGGAGACTGTTGCACACCCCCTACTGTAATGCTTTCCCTGGTAAGGTCAGACCACAAAATAGTTTCCTTTGAAGTAAAAATAAAACCTGGACCCCTAGCTAAATCTGGAATATTCAGGAACTATTTTAAGGCTAACCTCCTGCTATTAAGTGAGAACCTGGCAAAATTTCAAGCTCCCATAAACCCTGAGAACACTGCTGCATATGCGGAACTGTTCACAGAAACCTGGTACAAGCATCTTAATAGCTGCATAGAGGCAGCAGTACCCACCAGGAAAAAGTACAGAACTAACTCAAAAAACAAGCCACCCCTGGTGGAATCACAAAAGCAATAGACTGTATAACAAGAGGAAGAAAATCATGGCAAAAATTAGGAGGTGCAGTAGGATAAAACCACTCTCCTCAAACTTAACAAACAACTGAGAGGACAAATAAAGTCTGCCAAAGCCAAATTTGAGGTAAGTTTGGCCTTTCATGCCTAGGACAGCCACAAAGCATTCTTTAGATATGTCCACAACCACAAAGGCAATACATAATTGTGTGCAGAGCTCATTGGAAATGGAGCCACCTGTACTGAGCCAGAAGATATAGCAAACCTCCTGGCTGATAAATGCAGCTCCAACTTTACTCCTCACTCCCCCTCAACCTTCCCTCAGGAAATCTCATCAAATATAACTCCCCCTGCTATCACTATGGAACAAGTCCTTAATGCTCTTTCTAATACCAAGAACACTGCATCAATGGGCCCAGACAGTATCCCAGGATGCCTTCTAAACTGCATGAAACATGACCTATTAGTGCCTCTGGAATTACTATTTAACTGCAGCCTCCAAAGAGACTTTGTGCCTCATGAATGGAGAAAAGCAACAGTCATCCCACTACACAAAGATGGGTCATCTACAGATCATGGAAACTACAGACCCATAAGTCTCACTAGTCTTATATGTAAAGCCATGAAAATAATTATTATGGCAATGGTAAACAGATATATAGTAAACCTCCAGACACTGGACCCAACCCAGTTTGGTTTTGTCAAGGACAGACCATGTCTACTCAACCTAGTGAACTTCTTTGAGAAGGTCACCAAAGCAATGGCTGAGGGCAAAGTCATTCACACTGTCTACCTTGTCTTGGCCAATGTATTTTACACAATACTCCACTTGGACATTGTTGACAAACTCAAGAGGTTAGGTAAAAACCCATATGTCACCCGGTGGATAGCCAACTGTCTTACAGACAAAACCCAGGAAGTTAGAATTGGGTAGTCCACCTCTACAAAAAGGGCAGTCACAAGTGGAGTCCCTCAGGGATCAGTCTCTGGCTGACTAAATTTACAGATGATTGCAAATTAGGAGCTGTCATTGAATCTCACACTGACACAAGTGTTCTCCTGGAGGGGCTGACACAGACAAACAACTGGTGTCAGAGCCATGGAATAAAACTAAATGCCAAGAAATGCATAATTGTATCCTTTGGGAAGTCATCCATCCCTAGTAACTATCATATTGACAACACACCACCTTAGAGTTGACCGAGTAGTCGGGGACTTAGGGACACACATAGATAGTAGTCTAGCCTTTGACCATCACAGGTCTACAGGGTGGAGGAAATCATTCTATGTTGTGCAACTTATAAACAAAGGTATGGCATTTAAGTCCAAGGAAGTCATTGCTCCACTGAATTCAGTATTCATCTGACCTATCATTGAGTACAATGCCCGCTTTGATATGTACCCAACTAGACATATCCAACAAGTAGAACATCCACAGAGGTTCCTCACTAAAAGAATACAGGGTTTAAGTAAAATGTTGTTTTCAAACTGCCTCAAGGCCCTATCCCTGTATTCTGTCTCCTAAAGGCTTTTGAGGAGAGATCTATGCCTGGCATACAGGGCATTGTCAGAGCCCACTCTGATGGAACTTCTGGATATCCACAAAACAACCTTGCCTGTGATATAAATAGGACCTGCTGGAGAGATAGGTATGTATCCCAGAGACTACCACATCTATGGGACAGGCTCCCCATGTGTGTGAAGCAGAGTTCTTCCCTAATCCAATTCAAATGCAAACTGGACAATTAGATGGGAACCAGAAATTAATCCCTGGTTTCACCCCTATGTTTAATGGACACAGGTGACCTATAAATGGTTCATCTCCCAGGCCCATGCTTACACTTGTCAAGGGTATCAGAACTTGTAAGAGATTTGGGATGCATGGCTAGGCTTAAAAAGGTCCTTGTGGTCATTAACCTACTAAACACCTATGAACATATGTATACCAGGTTGATTGGTTTATGTCCAGCTGGGCAGCTGGACACTGGCTGGCCAGTAGCTTAATCACCAAGAATGGTTGGCTTTATGGTGGGCACATACTGGCCAATAGGGGCACATACACCACTACCACCATTAGCATGGGTCCATGGCGAGTCCTCAACCAACCCATTTGGCAACATATGACTGAATCATCTAGAGCCACATTTTACACCACTGAGTGGCTAGTCCTGCCACACTGCGCAGTCTGTGATCTGCGTCATTCTATCATGAGGATTGTGCACCATAGTAGATGTCCAAAGTGGTTGGTTTATACACCTCTTCCCCATATAGGCCACCAACTGAGTTTGTGCTGTTACCCACAGCTCCATTACTTGGTGAGTTTGAGATGGAGACACTCAGCATGTTTTTCTGAAGTGGGAGGAACCCCACAGAGACACAGGGTAATATGCAAATGCCAAACAAGCATTGATGGAGGTCAGGATGGAACCTGGTACTTTGTGCATGGGAAGCAAAGACCTTAACCATTATGCTAACTGGTCTTATTTTTTACTATATACTGAGAATAATGTCAAATAGGGTGGGAAGTACATGGGAATAATGGATCAGCCAGAGGATTATGAAGTCTGAGTGCCTGTGATCAATAATTTTAAACAATGGTGATAATTAGTCTAGCAGCTTAAAGGTATACTTACAAAAGGAATACATCTGTATGAAAATGATAGTGAATTAATGATTTTGTGGTTGTGATGCATAAATGGATATAAGGAGCAGGGCTAATGTGAACAGTTAAAGCAATTCATTTACCCATTGTGGAACTTTTATCTCTGGGATTTGAAAATTTTTAAGACTCAACGTGTTATTTATTATTTTGGCCCAAGAATTTTACAACTGATTTGCTAACCAACATTAAAAAAAATCTCAATGTACATGTGAAATCAAGTTACTGCATGAATAAAAAAATTTATAGAAAGATTCATTTTAATTATTGACAACCCTGACAAAAGACCAAATTGTAATTTCTTTCAGTTCTTTAGAATCAAAGTTGCTAGCAAAAATATATATATAAATTATAATTTATACATTATCCACTTTATATTTAAAACTGACTTATTTCACTTCATTTTGCAAGCTATTTATGGATGAAGTTAAGGAGGGATTTATTTGATCTTTGACTTAATAAAGGAAAATGAGTAGACTTTTCTAAACTAGTTTAAATGCATGCTTTGTTGCGATTCTTAATTTCTAACACAACTGAAACCACTAAGTTAGATTTCTAAAAAAAGTAAGATGTCAGCAAAATATGTAATGGTAATAATGATATTATCAAATATTATGGCTTAACTTTTTTGATTTTTAAATATTTTTGTGAGCATTAGTTTTAATGAGAGAATAAAGAGATAAGATAACAGGGACACCTTTGCCTGGCATCAATCAAAATACTATTAGGGTTAAAAAGCTGGTCATTTATAGAAAGGCATGTCTAAGCTGATTCATATAGAACTTTAATTACTTATAAGAAAACAACAAACTTCTTAACTGAGTAGAAGAAGAAGGTACATGAACTTTGAAAAAAATCTTTATTGACAACTAAAGCGGAAACACTTTCTAGTTACTCTTATTTGCAATATGACTACTGCCTTATGTTTTCCATGGCATAGGTGATCTATTGTTTCAGTAGCATTCCCTTACAGTAGCTTCAGTTTATTCACTGATGACAGTGCTGTTGCAAGAACATTTAGATACTACCTTGACAGAACACTAATATTTATGGGGGGTCTATATTATAAAATTGACGTTTGAAAACATCAAATAACATATGGTCGACATCATATGGTCGATGTCTTCAAACATCGACCTTTTAAAAAGACAAAAAAGAAAAGAAAAAAGTACCCTACGCCCCCCACACCCCCCGCTACTTAAATATACCAACTCCGAAACTGCACTACATTGTAGTAAACAGAAATCTCCCCTTACAGAGATTTCTGTTTACACGCTCGAGATTCTGAGCATTCAATATTCTCATGTCGACAATGTCAGATTCGACATTGTCGGCTTTCGAGAATATAATATAGACCCTATTTATGCCAGTAATTTTCAATGTTGCAGTTTGGCTTAGTGGGCAGATGGTTGCTTCATCCATAGGGTTGGTGGTTTTATACTGACTTCTCGTTTTATGATCCTACATGTGGCTGGATCATTCTTACTTGCAGCCTATGCCATTTGTGTACATGTCCAGAGCTGCAAACCTACAACATGTGTACAGTTCCACATATGTTTGTCTGTATTGTGGCACCTTTGTTGGGCAGGCTACACATTCCATGCCATCAGTCATTTTTGATCTCCTACACAATTAACAATACTACAGCAATGACACTGTGTACATTCTGTGTTGGTATGGTGAACCATGTGTATGTTGTAGCCCTCCTTTGTTTTGTTACCTTCCTGTCCCTTTCCACACCATGCTGTCTGCATGTCTGTCTTGTGTGCTACATCCCATCCCTTTGTATTGTACCATCCAGTGCTTGTGTTTTGTGGTGTACTTTATGTGATGTTTCTACCCAACTCAGTTATACTCTATCACTTGATAAAAACATATCAGTCCCTCTAAAAAACAAAAATGGAGCTTATTCCCTGCAAAAAATACCAACGCTCTTCTGACCCACCTTCTGACCCTCTTTTGTCTTCTTCTTTGTGTGTCACCCCTTTTTACCCTTACCTTCAAGTGTCCTGTCTTCCACATTCCTTGTGGTATATGCTTTGCATGTGTACTCCCCAAATGTCCAACTCCTGACATAATGTTTTAGCTAACAACCAGATATACTGTTGGTGATATGACAAGCCTTCCCACATCATGAAAAAATGTTGACTTGTTGAATGTTCTCAGCTACCTGGCCTAAGTTACAAAATTCCAACATTGCACATTATCATATATTAACATATTAACTGAGGTTGTGGGTTATGAATTCTCCATTATTTACATAGATATGTGACATTTATTTCATGCATTCACCTCCATTATATAATTTATATATGTATACATTTGTTTTATATCTGCAACACGTGTATAATTTTAACAAAGCATGCCATTTCCAGAGTGGACTACTATTTCCTCTGGAGTGCTCATTTTAGCACACTACATGTTTTTCTTTTAGCTTTTATCGTTGGGCTTCTTAAGAGCACTTCTGTCCTTAACTTTGAGGCTTGGTGAGTACTGCTTGGCCACATGCTAATTCTGCACTACTTCTCATTTATGTATTATACTGCTTAGTGGCTTCATTGAGTCTTCTGAAATGTATCCCGTTATTTAATCCATGCATGTGTGCATTGTTGTGTTTGAACAATATATTTTTATATTACACATGATGCATCTCACTGTGACTCTTCCCTAATTTATAACTAGGAATTAGCTATATTAGCTTAATATGTCCTTTATGGTACTATGTTTGCATGAATGAATTCCTCTAAAATACATGTTAAACTTTGTTTTCTTCTGGTTTCACTTTGACATTCTAACTTGGGTGTGCATCTTCCGTAGGGAAACACAAACGTCATTTGCTGTAATAAGTATGATTATTATCATTACTGAAAACATGTGCTAGGATTCTCTAACTTGGCAGACGTGCCAGGTTTTCTTTTATCTTTTTATTGGGCACCTGCTGTAGCGACTGTTTGGCAGTAGGCGAAATCAACAATCTTTTTTTCATTACTTTAAATAATTGCTGCAGGAAAAACAGGCTTGTCAGAAGTATAAAAATAAAGGATGGAACAGTAGTTAAATCCTGATTTTATGTATATCCTTTGTGCAGATTTGTAATTACAAACATTTTGTGCTTTGTCAGTGAGATTTGTGTGTTATCCCAAATCTTGGACTGTGTAAGGTATAAAATTTTATAATGGCCATATAATATGACCATTCCTTCTGGCTTGATGACATAAACCCTGCCAAGTGCAAAACCAGCCTTATTCCAGCCTAATAACTACAGCGGAAGAAATACAGATTAACATGAACTTTAGATAATTCCTTTGTTATTTATTCAGGAGATGTTAAAGTCCATATTAATGAGCATAAGATTTATTTTTGTAATTGTTAAGTTTTATGGGTTTAGGGAATGGGTTTTAATAAGATGCACATTAAAGAGATGCAGACTGTATTTTGCAGAATTTCAATGTTTTTTATGTAATATGTCTAACTACAGCAGTCTGCTAATGTGCCTAAAATATAAAATACTAAAATTCAAAAATTAGTATTATAATTACTTGCAATAATAAAAGCAAATGTTCTTGGAAAGGAATGTAGGAGGGAATGGGATCAATTTGTGACATGACAGTGTTTTTTAATGCAGTATGACGTGTCTAACATTAGTTTTCCAGTTACATCAGCTTAGGGCTAAAATACAAGATACCGTGATTTTATCACAGAAAGTGTTAACAGACACAATGCAAAGTGCAAATAGGGCACATTAATATGTGTCTATATTTGGAAACTGCTTTTAGCTGCGAAGTTCCACTGTTATGTTTTACATTAAAATTCTATAACTTGATAGAGACTGCTTTCTGTGTGAAATTTACAAGATGACCCCACGCCCATATGGGTATTCTCCAAGTGTTCTCATTTCTTCTCGCATTCCTAAAATATTCCAGTAGGTGAGCAGGTAATCTTATAAATGGCTTGAAAATGATACTATGGGAATGAACATGTGTGCATGCACTTGCATCCTGTCATGGACCAGCATTCTATCTAGAAATGGCTCCTTCTTTTGCACACTGATTATCAGGGTCTATATCAGAAGAACGAATGCTTAAAATAGCAAACGCTCTTCTGTCGAAGTGAAAAACATGAAAGCTGACAATGTCAAACACACAGATCAGTGAATTTTTTCCCAGGGGAAAAAATTCGCTGATCCAAAAAATAAAATAAAATAAAATGCACAAACAAAATAAAGTGGGGGGCTTCACCCCCCCAACTTAAATATATCAACTCTGAGCTCGCACCACAGTGGAGAAAACAGCAAAGTCCCGAGACGGCCCAGCAATTTTTTTTCCCTGGGAAAAAAATCGCTGTTCTATTCCTTTGACATTGTCAGCTTTTGTTGTTTTCAGTTTGACAGAAGAGCGTTCACTATTTTAAGCATTCTTCTGATAGGAACCCTGATTATCATGACTGGCACTGGCATTCCCATGACTATGACTAGGAAAAAAGTAGGTATCAGTCAAACAATTAATAAATAGTAACATAAAAGTAGGAAATAACTGGTACACAATTTACTACCTAAACAGAGAATACTATTACATAACAATTTATTGGTATTTCATGGACAAAAATATTTAGAACACAGTATTAACTATATTCCATTCTGCAATCTATCTATATTCTTATTGTTGTCTCTATGAATAAATTCTGAACATGTTGTTGTATAAGTACATACACACAATGTATTAATATTCATCTTCTGCTGTATTTTTCTGTTTAAATGAAGTCCTGATATGATATTTTATTGTGCTGATAGACTTTGCTGTGTTGATGGTAATTGTGATATGACAACAGCGGTATTATAACACAGTATAGACAGAAAACAAGAAAGACAAGCAATGTCAATAGAAGCAAAGGGCAGAATTAATAAACAAGTGACATACTATGTAGGGCAGATTTGCATGAGATTGTCAGTGCCTAGCTTCAAAGCGATTCATAGTCCCATGTTGTATTACACTGATGGAGCCTAAATTACCTTAGATTAGTATGTGAAAGAAACGGGGTATGAAAATGGGTTCCAAATGATATGCAAATGTACACAAAGTAAACATAATCATGATTCAGAGTTATATGTAGGGAAACTGGTACATCACTGTATAGTATACAAGAAAAGGCAAAGCACACCAAAAACAGTAGAGGTGCAGATAGCAAGAATATTATGAGTAGCAGCTTTGGGAGTACAGCGACATATTTTAGCCTTTGGTGATATGGTTCCCAGGGGTATGTACAAGGTGGCACCCTTCCAAAGGTAACTATACTTTCAGTGGCTGACATACAATACTTTCAGAGATCAGATGGTAACTGATTGCCTTAATGTAGACTGGGTCATCATCATCATCATCATCATTATCACACAAAGAATCTAGAGGAATGAGTGACCTTCCCATGTCTCTGTGCAGACCAGGATATGCATAGCTGTTTCTATTTTAGCTAAAGGTTGTTTACAGAGTATGTTGGATACTTCACAGGCCTCCACCTCATAATGCCTCTGCAAGTGAAGGAACATATATGGTTTCTTAACACACCACATGAGATAGGTAACAACATGCATATATTAAACGGCATCAATCAACTCACAGAGGAACTGGGTGTCATAGACCACATGCATGGATCAATACAGATCCCACCTGGCCCACAGACATGAAGGTTTTGTAAACAGAAAGTTATGAATTAATGTTTCATGACATTTCTGGAATGTTTGAGATGCATGCTACTGGCCATTGTTTTGACACCCAAAACTGTAGTCTTGTGTCCCTCAGTCTGCTGTTTAAAATGAACATACTTTCTTTCATTAATTCTGTACCATTTTTAGCTAAGTACTCAAAAGACCATGGTTGATGGGAACAGCTTTTTCATGCATTGCTTCTTTTTCATTCTGTGCTGTCATGTGATCTGTAATAAAGTTGAAGGCGTTTATTGAACAGACCACTGTATCAATGAACTTTGGAACTATCCATCTCATTTTATCCATATGAACATGGAACCAAATGCCGCAGGAGATGAAGTAAAACCCACCACATTATTAAGCATCTGTATTTGCACATCCAGCCCATGCATGGCTCTCAACAGAATCAGGCACAATCGGGGACACTTTAAAATAGTAGTACTATTAACTTGAGACACTGACAGAATAAGAGAATGTGAATTAATATACATTTTCTGGAGTAAAAGAAGTCTGTAACTCTAATTATTCTCATTATTTTTAAGGGTAATTCACCATCCTTACTTCAAAAGTCAGCAGTTGTGGGAAGGATTAAGAAGGACAGAGCTAAAATGTGAGTAAAAATCTGGGACATCTCTGAACTGTGAACCTACGCACTATACTATTTCATGATTTGCCAGGTAGTATGTGCATGGAATCATAAACAATGAGCCCAGACAGCACCAAGGCAGTTCACTTGATTCACAAATGTGGCTCACATCTCAACTGTATCACCACTTCCTACATGTTAATATTCCAAGTCACCATCTAGGTGGTAAGTGTGGATCTATATCACATAGTCAAAGTTTTGTAAGTTCGAACACCGATATGTTCGAACTTACAAAACTTTGATTATGTAAAAAAAAAAAAAAAAAAAAAAACAAGGAAAAATGAGAGCGCACTACAATGCAGTAAAGGGAATTTTCCCTTTAGTGCACTGTAGCGTGGTCTCGGAGTTGGTATATTTAAAGAGCGGGGGGTGTGGGGGTAAGCCCCCCTGCTTACAAGTGTCAGGTAAGGTATTTATTTATTTATTTTTTGCATTCGAAGTATGACAACTTCGAACATATGGTCTTGACCATATAACGTTCGAAGTTGTCATACTTCGACTATGTGATATAGACCCGGTAAGTGCAGCTACTTTGGCTAGTATTAAAGTATACAGCTTCATGTGTAATCTGCTTAAATGCACCACCCACCTACATGTTGGCACTCTTTTGTGGATGATGACTGGCTCATGATGCTGGTGTGCAACCCATAGAGTGTAGCTGAACTCCAATATAACACTATGCACACACAAGTCTGTTATATTGTAGAACATGTATTCAGCTTGTTGAAAGCCCATTTCTGCTGCCTTCAAATGTCTGGGTGGGGGCATTCCTGCATGACCCTGCCACAGTCTGCATGATGTTTTTGACATGTTTCTTGCTACATAATATGCTGATGGGGAAACAGACTGGATAGCTGAAGGTTACTGGTACAGTGAGACCACATACACATGAACAGCTAGCATGGAAAGTGTAACAACACCATCATCTAATGACAGTGTGGTGCAACAGCAACAACTGACAGCCACACACTCACCCCCTCAGACAGTGATGGATAAAATTTCCAACAGAAAAGACCTCGCTAACACACTTCAAAAGAAACCTTGACAAGTGGATGGGAAACAGAAAGTTTACCCCGGGTATCACTTCAGTGGCTCTGCTGGACAGAGGCACAGGGAACTAATCTAAGGGGACAGCGAAAGCCAACACATTCTGGCTAGGCTTATAAATGCCTTTGGGCAGATAGCGTAGTACGTACCTATGAACCTATGAACCTATAAAATGGCAATATTTAGTCTAGACATATGAGTCCTTATAAGCTCACAGTGACAGTGTGGTGTCACACTGAACAAACATTTTGCACACAGTGTTAATACTGTAAACTCTCATTTAACCAGAACACAAGCATCCAACACTCTCAAGCAACCTGCAACAAAAGAAAATTGAAGAAATGCAGTACAATTTTCATGTGTTGCACTTTCTGCCCCCCCCCCCCCCCCCCACACACACACACAGAAACATACGTTACGTTTTTAGAGTATTGGAGTTTTAAAAAGGAAGATAGGATTACATTCCCTCTCTCCCCAACTTGAGAACAAGTAAAACTAAACCAATAATATAGGGTACAGTATTAATCAGGCCCATTTTTAATAGTAGCTCTCAAGCAATTGGAAACTACAGTTATCCAGCAACTACCAATCCCTTGGGTGTCAGTTAATTGAGAGTTTATTGTACTAAGGAATGCTGATCAGACCCACAGTGTGCATCAGACATTCCCACATGCACCACACAGGATAGAGAGTGAAGTGGGTCACAGTTGTCACTATATGCACAGTTGTTAGGAACACAATGACACATGCATGCCTCCACACATTGAGTGCAGGGGACACATGTCACAGACGGCAGCAATGGCATCTTGAAGTGAGGGATAGTCTGTGTTAGAGACACCAGTTTTGTTCTATGGTAGCATCCACCTAGAATGATAAAACATATACTGTTGATCACTAATATTGCCATCTGTGGGGAAACACACTCACAGTTCTATGCTGTATGCCAGCCTGTTTCACACCAGAAACATTTTATAGCTGATGAAAAAGGGGCCACATGTCTTCTCCTCAGCCTTATCAAGGAGCAACATAACATCTTTTCTGTTCTCCATTTTTTCCAGGGTTAGCTACTCAGATCATACCTTGGAGTTGTGGATTAGATAATGAATGTATCTGCATGCCATTATCCACAGTCATTATCAAATATTTTATAATTTCCTGGTTTCTGCTCCTTGATCCAATTGTTGATATTGGGAAGAAAGTTATAGATAACATGCAGTGATACTATTCAGTGATGAACAACTCCATCCCCCACATCTGACATTTTCTCTACCTCTCTTTGGGTCAACAGTGTGTCATGCAGCATCCTTTAATCCAGCAAAGCAGTGATCAATTTTCTTCTTCTGGACAGTCTGATAAACCTCAAATAATATTACTAAATGGTTTCACTTTACTTTCATATGTGTCTTAAACATAAGACTTTAAGGTACCAAACAATCTGATTATGGCCACATGTTTATTTTTATTTTAAAATTTGATAACCAGGTAGTTGAGCTGGCTTATGGACCCTTTTGAGCCATGTCCTGGGTAGAAATGTACAGAAACATGTGCAAGCATATTAATAAACATTTATAGTGCATAGAGACCAGTGTTGTATTCATTCATATGCTGTGTGTTTATTTACATAGA
Organism: Protopterus annectens; assembly: GCF_019279795.1. Taxonomy (NCBI): domain Eukaryota; kingdom Metazoa; phylum Chordata; order Ceratodontiformes; family Protopteridae; genus Protopterus; species Protopterus annectens. The sequence goes on along the minus strand of NC_056730.1, from coordinate 360,528,152 downwards.
AGTAGAGAGAGAGATACATTTGTAGCAGATATACAGCAATATGTTTATATATGGTTAAAAAGTATTTATACAGTGAGCTGGATTCCAGAAGATAGTTGCAAAGAGCACAACATGTTGAAGGAAGATTTCAGTGCACCAGCTGCAGTGTAGGAAAATTACGTATCCGATGTATGCCATTGGATTCAAAAACACATTGTGCTCATCCAATGCAACTTAAATGCAACAAACTGCTTTGCTACTCTGTTTTCTTCTGTGAATGCAATACTGCAATGCGAGGAATGGAAGCTATTCCCATGAAATCCAAAGGAATCTGTAATAATACTGACCAAAATAAAAAAAATTGCTACCTGCAGTGAACAAACTGCAACAGGCTGCAATACTGAAGGCTATGGAGGAGGATGTGGTTGTACATCCCAGAAGGCAGACAGCAAGCCTGAAACTAAGCCAACTGTTAGATCAACAAATCACTAAAAAGTTCCACCTAGACAGACAGCTGGTGCAGGCTGTGTGCATCAAGTTTGCCACACATGTCAGTGTGGACATTGTGAGGCAGTCCCCATCCCTCTCAAAACAAAAGTGTGTCTGAGCCTAGGTGTACTGGCATCTGGGACATACCAAAGATACATGGGGGATGCTGTAGGAGTATCACTAACAGCTGCCAGTTGTATCCTATCAAAATTCCTGGCAGCAATGTGCAACAAAGTAGATGAATACATACATTTTCTATCTAATTCCATGGATCGGAGAACTATAATGCACCAGTTCTATAACCTAGCAACCTCCCCACAAGTGCTTGGTGCAATAGACTGCACTCACATCCCTATTAACACCCTCATTTATTCAGAAGCAGATACATACATCAACAGAAAGGGGTGTCCATCTCTGAAGTACCAGGGTGTGTATGTAGCAGATGGCAGCATAACAGACATCATGGCAACACTCCACGGAAGTGTCCATTGGTGCTGCCATATGGAGGGATATAGGTCTGTGAGCTGCATTCCAGCAAGATGAAATACCTGTGCGAATACTAATAGATAAGTACAAGAACACAACTGGTAAGCTAAGGACATCTCTGTCAACATCTTCCATGATGACAACATATGTGTTCACTACCTAAAATAGGTGACTGTGGTTATGCATTCGAGCCATGGCTAAAGACCCTGTAAAGAGAGCCCCATTAAACCCTGCAGAGGAGGCCTACTATACAGCACACACAACACAAGAGGCCTACTATACAGCACACACAACACAAAATTCCATTGAGCATGTGTTTGGTGTACTGAAAGCTAAGTTCAGATATCAGGACATATCTAGGAGTGCACTGCAATAAACACCTGAAAAGGCAACACAGAAGGTAACTGTGCACACCATGCTATACAATATGATAACAACAGCACATGGTGGTCTTCCAGCTGCAGGTATGGGTCAACTACCCCAAGTACCCCAGATGTCTGAAGATGACAATCCACAGCTATTAGAGGAGGAGCAGGAGGACACAGGGGGCAGAGGAAACAGGAGTGGGTGACGGAGGGTGTGACCACAAGTCCAGGCCTAGGCAACATGGCAGCATCTGACACACACCTTTTTAGTCATGACAAGCCACAAATACAGAAGTACACGCATTAAGCAATGATGTTCAAGTGTTGCCCAACTACAGCAGCACAGATTGCATCTAATGGCAGTTACCCAGTAGATGTACACATTGATCATCAGACATAACAACATAATTCTAACATATAACAGTATAAACATATACAAATGTATCCCAACACAGATCATCAACTCAGGCCACAAGTGACACAGGTATGCAGATAGACTCATAGTGTTGTATGTGTGTATGGTAGGCAACAGGAGACATACTTTTGTGAAACACATTCCTATCTGTCCACTATCAAAAGATGAAAACAGAAGCCAATGAAGAATGTAATGCAGAACTGTTATCAATATCACAAGCAACATATATCAATGTAAAGTATGGATAAACTGTCACATAATAAACGCAGTCACCTATGGCTAGTATAAATGTCAGACTCCCGTGGCATCAGACTTCACAACAACCACTGTCAATAGTCTGTACAGCAATCATCACCACCATGGGGTGAGACTGACACTACCAGATGGAGTGGATCAACTGTCAGTGTTACTTTAATGCAGTCTGGGTCACCCACTCTGATGGCTCACAGGGCAGTCCAGTCTACTCCTACCATACATGGAAACTCTTGGCCCAGGTTAAGCCTCATAGGAGACTGATGGGGTGATGCCAGCGTGTAGAGACACACTGTGGGAAGGAGCATAAGTGTGAGTTGACTGTCTGGTCATGACTGCTGGGCCCATATTGGTTGAGGCAACAACAGAAGTATATGCATGTTGCAGCATAAGCATCGATGCCTGATGGACAAGGTTTGATAAGTTGAGAGGGGGCCCACCTCTGTGGCAATCAGCTAAGCACAGTCAGGGCATGCAGAACACTGCTCACACTACAGTGCTGCTGTAGTACTGTTGCAGTCAGGGATTCAATGGACCATGCCACAGCTAGCATACTTTCATTTTGTGTAGTGCCTGTGCGCACCAGCAACATGCCTATGTCCACTGCAGTTGGCAGTATCGACATGCTGTGGGGAAGTGTCAACATCACCAGCAGAGCCAAAACTTGACTGTGGTCCACAAGCCTCATCCTATCTACCCTCTGATGTCCCACCATTGTCAGAATGGCTGCTCAAGTTTTCTTCCACATCTAAGGCTACAGCTACATCCACATGACTGTCACCATCTGGGCCGGACTGTATCACTACATCTATGTCCTGTGTGCCAGGACCCATGCTACCATACTGAGACCCATCAGATCCCACATCATGATCGGTGGATGGACTACATAAGTATACAAATGTCAGGCAGCTTAGATTGTGATAGCTTTTGTATAACTTTGGTAATGCACATCATGCTTTATGAGACTTTTTTCATGACTTATGGAGTAGCTGTGACTGATATACAGTGCACTGTTACTACTGAGAAACTCTGTTATGAACTGAGATATTTGAAGTTCACTTAGGCATACTTACATATTGCAGGCTTATTGATCATTTTTGTGCTGATATCAATGCAATGCACCTGATTTTGCAAACTTTACAGAATCTGGACCATTATGTACAAGTAGATATAAAAATAATAATATGTATGTATTTGTGCTGGTTTAAGTTTTAAACAACGATGTTATAAGATCTGTTCATTTCTGATTGTTTGTTTTTTCATGACACTTATTTCAGTATTTTAAACCAATATGAAAAAAAAATTTCAGACAGAACTTTTTAACATTTATATTAAAGTTTATTTTGCTTTTAAGAAATTTCTCCTGTAGATTTATTTTTTTTAGTTTGTGGTTCCTTTCAACAGCATTGGCCATTGTAACAATTGTGCATTCTTGTAGTATACTATTTGTCAAAAATATTATTGCTAAGTTTCTAAGGTGACACTGTATCAGCTTATTTATTTATTTTTTTTACCAGATTCATATTTTGGACATTTTTTTTTGATAAGGCACCATGTTATGCTAGACTTGTCAGATAAGCTGCAAGATGTGTTCTTCAGTCCATTGAAAGCCCTCATCGACTTTCATAAGCATACTAAAATACACTCGTCATCCTCTTCAAATTGTTGTGTTAAATTCATGTGCTCAAAGTCCATGGAAACTCCATTCTGGATCTTCATCTTCAGCTTTAAAATATGATCAAAGTCCTATGATATTTGCCATTTTGTGTTTGTGTTTATTGGTTTGCTTTCACTGACATAAGCTGTCCATCTTCTGTTTATTCAAGTCCATGTATTCTTTATGTAACCAAATAAGTACCTTTCACATCTCTATTAAGTGGTCATGGGAGTGCAGTTCCAATATCTTCCTACCTACTTTCACTCTTATTCAGCTAAGATGGAGTAGTCCTAGGAAGAAGACAGCTCCATGACCCTTTTCTCTGCTTGGAGTTAAACCTTCTTAGGGTCCAGGATTTAAAAATAATATCTCAACCCAAATACCACCAACTCATGCTGATGTTTGAGGGGTGATCTATGTATAACATTTTATGCATTGAAAGGTCCTGCACATTTTGACTTTTTCTGCCTTCACAGAACTAACATTCTGAGAAACATTGTATTCAGTGGTTTAAACCTGCATTGTAAACTTAACAACCCTTGTCAATGCAATAGGTTTTGTTATCTAAAGCACTGCTCACCTTTAGTATAGACTCCCGCTGCATAAAAAACAAAATACCTCCTTGTTTACCTTTAAAGCCATCCTTAATGAAACGCATGTGTAACCACAAATTCTTGCTGGGTATCTGACAATTTTTTTTGTCCAGAAGAAATGAGTCTGTCCATATTGTTATATGGGTACATACATATGTACATGTATACATAGGTAATTGGTTTCACTTTGTGATGTGCTCAGCCATTTGTTTATATATTTGCATTTGTTACCTGTGAATGTTCAGCTGGGTAAAAAGCCCCTTTTCGTGGAGGCTCCACAAATATAAAAAAAAAAATGATACAAAGTATAGGATTGTTCATACCAAATATCATTATTTTACATAATCCAAGCTTTGAAAGTACAATATTCAAAGAGATAATATAAATTACAAATATAATAATAAGCTTTCAGATACATTCCAGTGTGCAGTGATTCAGTTTTGTAGTTATTACTTGTTGAAATACATTCAGATATAGTACAGATCTTTTATTACCTTTGAAACACTCTTACGCAAACAGCAAACATTCCTGTTGCTAGACATTCACTGCATAGCATATGATTGTAAATGCTGGCATTAATGTAACATGTAAAACATATGATTGTAAATGCTGGCATTAATGTAACATGTAAAACATTAGAATAACATATACCTTTAACAGTTGTGAAGGCGTATAATAAGTGAGGGTTTTATTTTACAGCAAGACAGCTATAACCTTATGAAGTGAAAGCAACGGCTTTACATAGAGTTTTGAACTACTACCTAAAATATAAGTTTAGCATAAAACTATGAACCTCTGAACCAATCATAAAAGAATGAGGCACCCTACACACTATCAGAGCCAACAGCTGCCTCAGCAAAGACTTTCAAAATCTTTCTTCTTAATTTTACATTTTCCTTTTTTTTTCTAAAGAGAAAAATAATTTAATGCAAACGTTTGCTTATTCACCTTAGCACCAGTATAAATTGTTTAAATACTATAGTGCATTTTCTGACTTCCCCTTCTGCAACTTATATGTAAAAGGGCAAATAGCAACCATAAGTATTGCTCTGATTCCTGATCAGCTGATTCATGGTTGCTGCTTCAGTCGGGGGGGCAACCAACAGACTGTTTCATTTTTTTCTTTTCACAGTTTCTGTCACCTACAAATGACAGTATAAACTTGATGTACATAATGTGATGGTCAAAGCCTATACAGTTGAGGTGTCATGAAAATTGGGGCTTGCGCTTCACAAAACACTGAAGGAGCAAGTGAACAGATGACATTTTCTAAAGTATGGTCTTTAAAGAAGTAAAGACATGTTTTGGTGGATACATAATGCATATTGTGTCTTCACTTTTCAGGAGTATCAATAGCAGTAAAACAAAGTGCACAATTTTCCAGTTAAAGACAGCTGTGCATTTGGCTGTGTATTAATGATTTCTTTAAGATTTTACAGTAGGATTCAAGACTGTATCTCAAGTATCTGAGCTTATGTGCAAATGTTCTGGGGTAGTGTTTCAAATGTATGTTATGCAGGTTTTACAAAAAATAGCTTTCATCTCTCATTACCTATGCACTAAACACTCACCGCAAATCACAGCTACTATTTTATTTTTGTTTGTTAATTTATGCATGCATATGTGTATATTATGGGCCGGATTTACGAAAGCTTGCACGGAGTGCAAGAAGAGTATAGGAGCTCACAGAGGCAATATGTCTGCCGTGCGATCCAGATACAGCCAGCAGGGGCACGAGAGCTGCTAAAGCTACTCTTTCACGGACAGCGTCATGGTATGCAAATTACCTCATTTGTTGCTGAAAGCTATGCAAATGAGGTAAATTTGCAATCCAGGAAACATTAACCTGTCTGTGGAAGATTAGTGTTATCTGCAGAAATGTACTTCATTGGTAACGGAGTACCGTTCTGCAAATAGCTAAACGGAGCTATGACAGCTCCAAATAAAGGATGCATACAGTTGAGGAAGCATGCCAATGGCCAAATATAAGGCCATTGGCATTTATAAATGTTTAAAATTATTAAAATCTAACTTTTTTCCCCCGATCTACGATGTCTAAGCGTAGCGCAGCACTGCGCAAACGTGCGGCGCTTTAAAAAACAAAAAAATAATTTATAAATAGCCAAAAATAGCCATTTTCACTAAAAAGCTTATCCTGTCATGCAGGTGAATGGCAGGCTAAAGACAACATGGCCACTGAGTAGTAGTTGCTAAGGGGAGAACTCAGTGTGAGAGATGTAACCATGCATTTGTAGGCAATCCTATGCAAATGAGGATAAGGATAGTGAATCCCAATTTTCCCCAGCATGTGAGCCATGTCCCAAGAGTGTAAGTGTAGGAGTAGGTGAGTAGTAGAGTAGAATATAGGTAACATCATGAGGGTGTGTGTCAGAAAGGCTGTAAGCTTATTGGAGAACAGTGTCTTGTGTTTGCCCTGAGTTGCTCAGGATTGCAAGAGGCATGTCTACAGTTGTCCTTTTTGAAAATCAGAAACCAAAGGTGTACGCTGTGAATATATCTGAAATTTCCTGAAAACGTGCACAAAGCATGTGCGCGTGTGTGCACTTGTTTGCCCGGCGCTGCCCTGGGCAGAAACAGAAAGGGAAAAAGAAGGAAAAGAAGTAGTAGGAAGTTAACCAAGGAGAACTAGCAGAGATGCCAGGTGAAATATATTAGAATCAGCCAATTACACAGGTAGCAGACTAGCCCAGCCCAGCCCAGCACTTTAAACTCTGCAAACAGCATTCTTCCCTGTTTTTTCCAAAGAACTCTGCAACACTGCAGCATACAAAGATGGAAAGCTTAAAAACTTTTAAGTCAGACAAAATGTTAGGGACTGCTCTTGCTATCATAAACCAACATGTGCAAGGTGCTGAGGGTGGTAATATTGTGAATGCTGCTGAGCAATCCACAGTGAGGAGACGGAGAAGAGTGTACAGACCCAGGGTAACCTACCAGGGGCTACATGAGCTGGAGATAGTGGAGCGCTATAGGGTGGACAGAGACCTCCTGCAGCAAATTATTGAGCTGTGCCAGCCACGCCTCACACACAGAACCAACAGAAGGGAACCCATCCCAGTGGATACCAAGGTATGTGTTGGCCTAAGAATGCTAGCTACAGGTACCTTCCAGAGACCAACTGGTGATATGATGGTGATTTCACAGGCATCAGCATCCAGGATACTACATCAGTTCCTGGATGCTATTCAGCACATGTCGGTGAGCACGTATATTTCCCCAATTCCTGTGAGGCATTGGCCAGCAATATGCGTCTTTTCCACCAAACAGAATACCCTGAGGTAGTGGGTGCAATAGACTGCACGCACATACACATCAAAGCACCACCCAGTGAGTGGAGTAGGGTCTACATCAACTGCCAGGTCATGTGCGATGCCCAGGGCATAATAATGAATTTGTGTGCTGGCTGTCCTGGAAGTTATCACGATTCCCACATCTGGCATTTGATGCAGCTGTACCAGAGATTTGCCAATGGGGACATCCCTGATGGTCATCTAGTGGGGGATGCTGGATACGCACTGGAGCAGTGGCTGATGACACCCATCAGAAATGCACACACACTCGAACAAGAACTCCATAATGAGGCACATGCACAGACAAGAAACATAATTGAGTGTGTGTTTGGGATGCTCAAGTCACGGTTCCGGTGCCTGGACACATCTGGTGGAGCCTTGCAATACTCACCAACTACATGTACCCAAATTGTCATGGTATGTGCCATGCTACACAATATGATCCTGTGGAAACAGCTGCAGCAGGAACAACATGGGGCAGGGCCAAACTGCCCGCCACCATTGCCAAGGCATGCACAGGCACAGCGTGACTCAGATGAGGAACAACCTGAGCCGGCCCCAGTAGGCAGAAGGAGGCGTACCCAGTATGCACTGGCCTTGGCAAAGAGGCAACGCATAGCACATACACTGACTCAGTAGGAACCCTGGAAATGGCACCTCTCTCTGACTCGCACAAACAGTAAAGGGGATGCCTAACTTGACACTACCTGTTTTCAAACATGTATAGGGAGTGTAATATGTGCATCTGACATAGGCAGCCCTGCAGCACCACCTGAGGCATGAGTCCATATTTTAAGCAATATAAAGCACTGCTAAGCAAAATTTACCAGTAAAGAGAGCATATTTAAATACAATTGTGCATAGCTGCGTACCGCACTAACCAGCACAACGTCGGGCAAAGTTGGGCAATGTTGGGCAAAGTCGGGCAAAGTCAGGTAAACACGCTCACACCTGCTTTACTGTTCCTTAGCCAGTCAGGTCTGCCCAGCAGGAATATAAAAAGCAGTGACAGGGCTCGAACTCAGGATACTGTGCACTATAGTCACAGTACTGAACCACTAAGCCATGACAGCATTTCACTGGCACAGACACAACTTAAGTCACTCACACATACCAGTTGGGGGGGGGGGTCACATACTTAACAGTCACAGCCAGCAGGACAATTGTAGACAAACGCAAACACAAACAAATGCTGTATCTTGCCCTCTGAAGAGGCATATGAGTAACCTCCCCTCAGGCCTATGCAGACAGATAACAGCAGGCCAGGCAGTGTGATGTGGGTTGGGTAGGCTATGAAGTCACAAACTAATATGCGTGTAATTGGAAGCTAAGGTCTGTAGTACAGTGGTATGCCTCAAGCCAGTACGATAGGCAACGCAACAGTACAGACTGAATGGAGTACCTGACATAGAAGCGCAGACCTAGCAAATGTGTAAGTGTCAGGTGTACCCCTCAACCTATGTACACCAACAGTAACAATCAGGTGTGCCCCCCGGGTAGAAATGTACAAATAATAGCTGTCTCCCCTATATGTAGAAATGTTGATAAATCTATGCATATTCCCTCATGGAAGCCCTGCAGGCACAACATGCTTCCTGTCAATGTACAACACAAAGGTGCGCTCTGAAGTAAAAACCAGCTTGATTTTCACACACATATAGTATATATGCCCATAGTGGGCATGCTCACACACTTAAACAAATTTAGCAAATTTCAGTCAGCAACATACTGAAAGGTCATACTGGGCATGCTCACACACTTAAACAAATGAAGCAAATGTCAGTCAACAACATACTGAAAGGTTATACTGGGCATGCTCACACACATAGGCCATGACTGAGTACAGCAGTGGGACACATATATCTGGCAGTTGCAGTTCTTACTCCAGACACTTGTCACTATTCACCAATCCTGTCTTGCGCAAACAGTGATATGAAAACAGACCCATATAATATATTGGACCCCTGTCATAATCAAACTATGTACTACAAGTACTTAAGTTGTTCAATGAAAGGGATGGTACTCTATCCCACCAGCATGTTGTATTCATTGTTGTGATGAGGTTCATATCCCTGGAGTGTGTAGTGCAACTCAGTTTTGTTATCCATAGATGGAGCATGTTCAACAGTTATGTGTTGGACATGGCTCTGTATGTTAGGCAGAGTGTGCCAGTGAGTAGGTGGTACGCAATGGAGAACAGATTTAGTTTTACCAGTTGTGTTGCATAACACAACAGTTTGAGGCCAGTAATCCTCTTGGTGAGGTACCTCTGTGGTCTCTACAGCTGCTGGATATGCTTAGTTGAGTACATCCAAAATGGTGCATTGTACTCAATGATGGGTCTGATGACTTAAGAGTAGAGGGCCACCACTACCTCTTTTGATCCTGATGCAAACCCTTTGTTGATTAGATGGGCCACATACGATTTCCCAATCACTTTGGCAACATGGTTGTCAAAGGAAAGATGACTATCTACTTGTGTCCCCAGATCCCTTATTACCTTGTCAGTTTTAAGGGGGTAACACCTATGTAGTAGTTTGTGGGTACTTTGTTTTCACCAAAGGGGATTACTATGCATTCTTCAACATTGAGCTTGAGGCCATGATTCTGACACCACACATCTGTCTCATAGAGTCCCTTCTGGAGAATATTTGTGTCATCCGGGGAATCTATTATGGCAAACACTTTACAGTTCCCAGCAAACTTAGTCAACCACAACCCTCCTGTGTTGGCATGTACTTTTAGATGTCTATACCAAACAGGAGGGACCCCAGGACTGAACCCTGGGTGACACCAGTTGTTACTGGTGTAGAGTCTGACATGTAGCCAGCAACTCTTAATTTGTGGGATTTATCTGTAAGCCAGTTTGCAATCCATCATGTGATGTATGGATTCATGCCCAGGTTGGTGAGGTCATCTATGATACCTGACTGAGGAATTGTGTCAAAGGCCTTAGCGAGGTATAGGTAGGCTATGTGGAGCTCATTTCAATCATCTGTAGCCTGGGTAACTGTCTCAAAGAAATCCACCCAGTTCAGGAGGTGTGATCTGCATTTGACGAAGCCAAACTGGGTGTGCTCAACTATGTGAAGGTTCCCAATGTCTTTATTGTTGACTTCCATTATGATTATGATTGGCTCCACTGCCTTGCAGATCAGACTTGTCAGGTTCATAGAGCGTGAATGCTAAGGGTCTTTTGTGGCCCCACCCCTGTGGAGTGGGAAGAACATTGCTGTGCAACATTCTATGGGTACATATCCTGTAGAGAGCATGTAGAGAGAGGTGTAAGTATCCTTGATGAATATGGATATATCCCCACCCTATGTGCTATGATACAGGTTCTGATGCTGGAAGGTATGGAATGAGTAGTATCCTGGTAGTGCTGGTGTGCTCTCTGGAGCCTTGAACTAGGTTTCTGTTACTGCACAGATATCAATATTCTCCATACTGAGAAGTGCCTCGAGTGTGTGCATCTGGAGACTGAGACTTCTGGCAATGTGTAGCATTTAGCTCACTTTGTGGTTATTTGTGTTGGTTACGGGGTTTGGTTTGTCCTGAGTGACCAGTGTTCCACACCTGAAGTCAACGCCTCATTGGTCTGATCTGCCCATAAGCTAATTACTCTACATATCCACATTCTGCCCCCACCCCCCATTAAGAAAACTATGATACAAAATATCTCCAAAGACAACTTCATGATTCTTAAGACAGAAGTGGTGAACATCAGGACACCCATGCAGATGGACAATATAGTTACGACTACTGAATTCTGCACAATTGTACTTTATAAGCACTTACATGAGTGCATGGATCGTGCTATCCCAAACAGTATCAAGACGCTATCCTCCAAGAAAAGGAAGCCAATCTGGTGGTCCCCTGCCATAAACAAACTGCACAACAGAAGGAAGAAACTGTTGCAAAATAGGGTAAAACCCATGAGTGGAGGATCTCCCTGGTCAGCCTCAGTAAGAAGCTGTGATCCCTGATAAAATGCTCCAAAGCTAGTTATGAAAACAAAATCGCCACTGATTCTAAAGACAACCACAAAGCATTCTATAGCTATGTCAAGAATCACAATGGCAACACTCAGATCTGCTCTGAGTTACAGCACAATGGCACTAAATATACAGACCCAACTGATATTGCCAACATCCTGGCAGATAGGATCAGTGCTAACTTTACCCCCCTCTCACCCATGAAAGAGCCCATCTCTATACTGGAAGAATGCAAATTTGCTGTCATCACAGCTGAACAGGTAAAAACCACTCTCCAAAGCCAAGAACACAGCATCCATGGGACCAGATTACATCCCAGGCTGCATTCTACATGAACTACTGAACGAACAGGCACCACACCTAAGTACCATGTTCAATCATAGCCTCACCTCAGGCTTTGTACCTGCTGAATGGTGCACAGCGATGATTATCCCACTACACAAGGGGGGAGCCACCAAGGACCCCAGGAACTAGTGCCCCATTAGCCTGATGAGCCTGGTCTGCAAGGCCATGGAACGTATCAACATGGAACTTATAAACAAAGACATTGGTAATCTCCAAACTCTGGACCACAACCATTTCAGGTTTGGAAAAGGCAGATCATGTCTCCTAAACCTGATAGACTTCTTCAAAGCAGTCACCAAAGCCGTAGACAAGGATAAGGTGGTTCACACAGCCTATCTAGATCTTGCCAAGGCTTTCAACACCATCCCCCACTCTGGAATTATAGATAAACTCACTAAACTAGGTATAAATCCCTATGTCACAAGATGGGTTGCCAACTGGCTCACTGACAGAACTCACACTGTGAAAGTAGCAGACTCCAAGTCCGACTTCAGACCAGTGACAAGTGGAGTACACAGGTTCAGTCCTGTGTCCTGTCCTGTTTGGTATCTACTTCCCTGAAGTACAGGCTAACACAGAAGGTATTTGGCTAATGAAGTTCCCTGATGACTGCAAACTAGGAGCCATAATCGAAACTACTAACTATGTGGACATCCTACCAAAGGGCCTCACTGAGACAGATACCTGGTGTCAAAGCCATGGCCTCAAGCTCAATGCCAGAAAGTGCATTGTCATCCCCTTTGGTAAAAACTTTGCACCCATTAACTACAACATAGACAGTAGTATACTTAACACTGAAAGTGTGATAAGAGACCTTGGGACACAGGTGGTCAGTAGACTCTCCTTTGATAATCACATCACCACAGTAGTCAGGAAATCCTTCTACATGGCACACCTCATCACAAAAGGTTTCTCATGCAGAAAAAAAGAGGTCATTGTTCCCCTCTACTCATCACTCATTAGATCCATTATAGAGTACAACGCCCCTTTTGGTATGTACCTCACAAGACATCTACAACAGCTGAAAAGCCCACAGAAATACCTCACAAAGAGGATTAGCGGCCTCAAATACATGCCCTACACAGATCGTCTCAAAACACTCCAGCTATACTCTGTCGCATATCGCCTACTCAGAGATGATCTCTGCCTAACATACAAAGCTATGTCAAACACAGAGCTGTTGGACATGCTCCACTTAAAGAAATCCTAATCTCTCTGAGCTTTGTCCCCAAAACCTGGACCAAAATACAAAAGGAGGGGATGTATCCATTTTCATAAAGGATACCCACATCTCCAGGTTAGTGGCACAGCACGAGGCCTCGGAGACCATCCAAGTGCAACTAACAGTGGGCAAAGCTGCTTATCAGATCGTAGCCTGCTACAGATCACCTACCTTGTCTCAGGACCCTCACTCAGCATTCCTGAGAACACTGGAAAATATAAAGGTCCTACCAAACACCATGATATTAGGAGATTTCAACTACCCAAACACTGACTGGGAGAATTACTCAAGTACAAACTCCTTTGCCGAATGCTATCTAGAGTTTATAAACTCAAACTCCCTGGAAGAGCTGGTCACCACGCCCACTAGAGGTGACAACATACTGGACCTGCTCATCACCAACGTGGGGGATCAGTGTTCCACACCAGAGGTAAACCCCTTGCTGGTAAGATCAGATCATAAAGTAATTACACTGGACATCCACATCCCGACCCCACCCCCAGTCAAGGAAACCACTGCGAAAAACTTTTCAAAAGCAAACTTCACACTTCTCAAGACCAAAGTGGAAAGTTTCAAAGCCCCCTTGCTACAGGATAATGCTATCCAAGCCACAGAATCCTTTGCAAGTGCATTATATGAGCATCTACAGGGATGCATGGATTGTGCCATCCTGAGTAAAAGCAAGACTCACTCCTCCAAAAAGAGGAAACCAGTCTGGTGGTCCTTGGCCATAAATAAGCTATACAACAGAAGGAGGAAACTACTACATGATAGAGCAAAATTCCAAAAAGGCATCACTGATCATTATCAGCAAGAAGCTACAATCACTCATAAAATCATCCAAGGCCAGTTTCTAAAGAAAAATTGCCAAGGAATCTAAAGGTAATCACAAAGCCTTCTTTAGCTATATCAAACATTTAGGTGGCAACTCTCAAATATGCTTTGAGCTACTGCAAAATGGCAAAAAATACACTGAACCAACTGACATTGCCAACATCCTGGTGGACAAGTTTAGTGCAAACTTTACCCCCCTCACCCCCAAAAGGGCCTGTGTCCATCCCAGAGAATGCAGAGTCCCAAACATCATGGATATGCAGGTAAAAACAGCCCTCTCCAAATCTAAGAACACAGCATCAATGGGACCGGATGGCGTCCCAGGCTGCGTCTTACATGAGCTCCAAAAGGAACTAAACCCTCACCTAAATTCACTGTTCAGACTCAGCCTTACCACAGGCTATGTACCCAAAGAATGGCGTACAGCAACAGTCATCCCGCTCCACAAAGGTGGTGCCACAACAGAACCTGGGAACTATTGCCTATAAGCCTGACCAGCCTGGTCTACAAAGCTATGGAGCGAATTATCATTGAACTCCTAAACAGAGACATTGGGAAGCTCCTGATACTAGACCCTACCCAATTCAGCTTTGTTAAAGGCAGATCCTGCCTCCTAAACCTAGTTGACTTCTTTGAAACAGTTAACAAGGCTATAGATGAAGGGAAGGTAGTCCACACAGCCTACCTGGACCTCACTAAGGCCTTTGACACCATTCCCCACTCTGGCATCATAAACAAGCTTACCAGCTTGAACATTAACCCCATGTCATGAGATGGGTGGCCAACTGGCTCACGGATAGAACACACATGGTCAGAGTTGCGGGTGCCATGTCTGACTCTAAACCAGTCACAAGTGGCATCACACAGGTCTCAGTCCTGGGACCCCTCCTGTTCAGTATATACTTCTCTGTGGTACAGGCAAGCACGGGAGGACTATGGCTGACCAAGTTCACAGATGACTGCAAACTGGGGGCCATAATTGACTCTCTGGCTGACACAGACATCCTCCATAAGGGTCTTACAGAGACAAATACCTGGTGTCAAAACCATAGCCTCAAGCTGAATGCCAAAAAATGCATAGTCATCCCCTTTGGAAAAAAACAAAGTGCCCACGAATTACCACATAGGTGGTAATCCACTAGGTACAGAAAATGTAATTAGGGACCTGGGGACCCAGGTAGATAGTAACCTCTCATTTGATAATCACATTGCCACAGTGGTTACATATTCCTTCTATGTAGCCCATCTAATAACAAAAGGGTTCACCTCTAGATCAAGATAGGTCATTGTGCCCCTCTACTCATCACTCATTAGGCCCATAATAGATTACAATGCCCCATTTGGTATGTACCTTAATTGGCACATGCAACAGCTGGTAAGACCATAGAAGTATCTCACCAAGAGGATCATGGGCCTCAAAGAGATGCCTTATGCAGCTCGACTAAAGAAACTCCAGCTCTACTTGGTTGCTTACTGCCTGCTCAGAGGTGATCTATGCTTGATGTATAAGGCCATGTCCAACCCAGAATTAATGGACATGCTCCACCTCAAGAAAAACAAATCTCTTAGAGCCACACACTCCAGTGAATTAAACCTCAGCAAAGCAATAAACAGGACGTGCTGGAGGGATAGATTCCTGTCCCAGAGACTTCTCTCACTCTGGAATAGAATCCCAGTTGATGTTAGGCACAGCCCCTCGCAGATTCTCTTCAAGAGGAATCTTGATGAGTGGATGGGAAATTGTAAATTTACCCCTGGGATCACTTCAGTGGCCCTGCTAGACAGAGGCCCAGGAAACTAATTTAAAAGGGAGGCGAAAGCCAAAACATTCTGGCTAGGCTTATAAATGCCCTTGGGTAGATAGCCTAGAACTTACCTATGAACCTGTGAACCTAGACGCTCTACAGACCTAAACCTTGTCACCACAATAAACAGAACATGCCGGAGGGATAGAATCTGGTCCCAGAGACTTCACATACTCCAGAATAAACTACCTATCTATATCAAACAAAGCTCCTTATTAGCACAATTCAAGAAAAATCTTGATGATTGGATGGGAAATAGGAAATTCACCCTGGGAATCACTTCTGTGTCACTGCTCGACAGTGGCACAGGAAAATAAATTTCTTGGGTGGCAAAAGCCAGGGTACCTTTTTGGCTTGGCTTGTATAGGCCCCAGGGCTGATAGCCTAGTACCTACCTATGAACCTTTGAGCCTTGCCTAAAAAAGGTAATATGGGGACAGCGAGAGCCTTGGCCAGTATTCAGAAGCATAGGGGTGACAGATGCAAACCATCTGTAGCGAAGCAACAAGGCTTGTCTATCATGTCATCACAGGCAGACAGAGACTGGATCCCCTTTGAATGACACCAGAAGCTCAGCCAATTGTTCAAGTTTATCATCTTTCTATTATATTGCAGTATCATGTAGGTGAAGGTAAGATGATACTCAAGGTTTGACCCTGTGTGTGCCAGCATGTGATGCATCAACCCATATATGATATGGTCATGGCCTATGCATACAATACACTCACAATACACCTAGTATGATAAGCCTGCTGAGGTTTGCAAATGTGAAAAAAACCTTTGTGCAGACTTTCAGCAAGTAATGTCTGTATTGCACCCTGTAACAACATATTGCTTGCGCTGAAGTGTAAAGAACTACTTAGTTTGGACTAACAACACCACACTTGCCAACTGTGTGTGTGTGTGTGTGTGTGTGTGTGTGTGTGTGTGTGTGTGTGTGTGTGTGTGTGTGTGTGTGTGTGTGTGTGTCTCCCTGGGGAGGAGCAACCTTTTTGGAGACTACTCACACACCTTAAAAGTGGTATACTCATCTTTGTCAAGTCTTATGATGTCACCATCCTACAACTATACCTGTGGAAAGGTGAAATCCCAGTAACATGTATAGCGTGTCATGTAAATGTGTACTGCTATTAATATCATAATGTAGTTAGGTAGTGGTTTGAATCTCGCACTTGCCAACTGTGTGTGTGTCTCCCTGGGGAGGCGCAACCTTTTTGGAGACTACTCACACCCCTTAAAAGTGGTATACTCATCTTTGTCAAGTCTGATGATGTCACCATCCTACAAATATGCCTGTGGAAAAGTGCAATCCCAGTAATGTGTATAGTGCATTGTGTAAATGCATATTGCTGTAGTATCATGCTGTAGTTAAGTAGGGATTCGAATCCTATACTTGCCATCTGTGAGTGTGTGTTTCTTCCTGGGGGAGGCGCAACCTTTTTGGAGACTACTCACACCCCTTAAAAGTGGTATACTCATCTTTGTCAAGTCTGATGATGTCACCATCCTACAAATATACCTGTGGAAAAATGAAATCCCAGTAATGTGTATAGTGCGATGTATAAATGCATACTGCTGTAGTATTGTAATGTAGTTAGGTAGGAGTTTGAATCTTGCACTTGCCTACTCTGTGTGTGTCTCACAGAAAAGAAAAAAAACCTTTTTGGAGACTACTCACACCCCTTAAAAGTGGTACACTCATCTTTGTCAAGTCTGATGATGTCACCAACCTACAAATATACCTGTGGAAAGGAGAAATTCTAGTAATGTGTATAGCGTGTTGTGTAAATGCATACTGCTGCATTATTATAATGTAGTTAGGAAAGAGTTTGAATCTTGCACTTGCTGACTGTGTGTCTGTGCTCCAGGTGTGTGACACCATTGGCCAATGTGGAGTGGGTTTTGATTTTTCTAGTGTATGACATATCACAATGACAACTGTATGTGCATTACACATGTAATTTAGCTGTGGGGTAAATCCATATACATACATGTGACCTCAAGTATTTCATAGGTGGGTACTCTGCTTTCTCCATGAATGCATGTGTTATCTTTGCCAGAGCGTGCTGGTGCTTTCCAGACCTTAGGTCACTTCTGTATGCTTGTGACAAGCTTAGCCACTGCAGTGATCCCTGGGCTACATCTTCCGTTTCAAATCCACTCATCACAGTTTCTATTGAAGAGTGTGAGTGAGGGTTTATGCTTGAGGTATATTTGAAACCTGTTCCAAAGCAAGCAAAGTCTGGCAAAGATGACTAATCATTATAGGTGTGCAACAACCTCTGTGGATCTGCATGCAAACCCTTTATTACTTATGTGCTCCACAGAGGGATTTCCAAAACCCTTTGGTAATGTGATCATCAAAGGAGAGATGGATGTGGTACTTGCCATCAATGTAGTTATACGAATAATCAAGGGTCAGTATTTATTCCATCTAGAAAATTCAAAATTAAAGCCTCCAAATATTTAATTGTGGGACAAAAGGTGTGGTGTACATGAGATTATGTATGACCTGTATGAGTTTTTATATAGGGAAAACAGAGAGGCAATTGAAAAGGAGGGTGTACGAACATATCTACGATGTGAATAAGGGAAAGGACACCAGTGTTTTTTTCAAACATTCCCAGGTGTGTAAGGACATGAACATTAAGTTTTTGGTTCTGGAGCAAGTGGTGATGGATCCCTGTGGTGGTAGTTGGGAATCAAGACTTCAGTATAAGGAGTTGCTTTGGCAACTTAGGTTGGATGTAGGGAGGGCTCCAAAGCTAAATGACAATATTAGTATTAGCAGGGTATTGAAATTAAGAGCTGCTAGATTATAATTAGGTTTTTTGTACTCTGGAGGGATATTGTATTTTTAACATGTTTATGTACTTAAAACTGAGGATGTTAATTAGTGGCAGATCAAAGCATTTTTAATGAAAAATGGGAAGGGTTGTGACACATTCTAAGTGAAGTAACATCTGTAATAATAAAATATTTATTGGATGTTTTTATTTATTTTTTATTAATGGAATTAAAGGCATGGTTAGTATATTGTAATAGTATGCGGTACCGCTGCTTGTTTTTAACAAAGTAATGAAATTTTATTGGCGGTAATGCTGTGGTCATATGACTTGCTACTGCTATTTAAAGCTGTTAGAAAATTATGCTCACTGTTCTGATGAAGCCTGGTATTTGGACCGGGTGAAAGCGCTTAACAGTGAAAAGCTGTTTTTGTGGAGAAATTTCAATAAAACTTTGTATATTTTGTTGTTTCTTCATCCTTGGTGGATACTAAACTATGAGTCCATAGTCCTGCTTGTCGTGGTGTTGGCAGTGGTTTTTGGATCGTGTTTGTGCATCAAAGGAGAGATGACTTAACACATGGCTCTATGTATACATTAGCACCTGTTCCACATTTTGGGGGCTACTACCTATGTGGTACTCTGGGGATACTTTGTTTTCTAAAAGTGGATAACTATGCTTTCTTAGGCTTATAGCTTTACAGCATGAGTTTGGCACCAGACATATGTCTGTATGATACCTTTTGGAGGATGTGTGTCATTTGGAGAATAAAGTATAGCCCACAGTATGCATTGTCATCAAACGTGGGCAGACATATACCTACTGTGTCTGCTTGTACCTAAGAAAGCTATATGCCAAACAGGAGTGGTCCCAGGACTGAGTGCAGGTGAATACCACTCGTTACTGGCATATAATAGTACATGGAGGCTGCAAATGTTACTTTGTGTCCTACATCTGTGCGTCAGTTGTCAAGCCATCATCTAACAATTGTTTATGGTCATTCTGTTGAGGTTATGTATAATACCAGTATGTGGAATGGGTATGAATTGCTGGTGAGCTATAGCTTGGCTGTGTTGACCTCCCCTCCCTCACCTATAGTCTTGTTGACTGGCTTGAAGTCTACTAGGTGTAGGAGCCATGATCTAGCCTTTAGAGAACCTAAGTGGGTATGGTGCAGTGTTTGCAGGTTCATAATGTCTCTGTTAATGAGTTCCATAATGCTGTGCTCCATAGCCTTCTAGATAGCATTGGTCTGGCTTATAGGGTGAGAGTTTCCAGGACCTTTTGTAGTTCTACCCTTAATCAATTTATGTTAACATTTGCACTGGGTGTGACAAGGGTGGACAGGTTTAAGAATAAGTATATTAGAGGGTCAGGCCAGGTTTGAAGGTTAGTAAGCCATGCCAGATAGGCAGGATTAAGTTGGTTTGTATATGTGCTGGGGAGGGATGCAGAGTATATTGTGAAATAGATGCTAAGGATGAAGTCGCCAGGTAACAGGAAAAGAGGAATGCCTAAGATGAGGTTTATGGCTGTGGTGAGAGAGAACATGCAGGTGGATAGTGTGATAGTGCAAGATGCAGAGGCCAGGAAGAAATTATGTACTGTGGCGACCCCTAATGGGAGCATCCGAAAGGAGAAGAAGAAGACATTGTAGCTCAACCCTTGTGTACTGTGAACACCATTACCGTGTGTCATTCCACAAGTATGTAACCTGTATAGAGGCTGCATCTGGACAGAGCGTTTAGGTGAGTGGTCACTTCATATGTCAGCTTGTGTATGACACAGCCAGGGACACTGTCCAGTACCATTGCCACTGTGGTGTGTACTTTGTTAAAGAGATGTTTTAATGAGAGTGTCTGTGAATCATCAGGTTTTACATTCTTCAGGTCTGGAAATGTGGCCCTTGTGTAATGGCAGGGTAGTGAAATCCATATTCAAACTGTCTGACAAGGAATTGGTAATGTCAGTCAGATAAATGTACTTTGTGACCATTTGCATTAACTGTAACACGATCTGAGATTTCCCCTGTAGATTATGAACAACACTGAAGAAAGCTTTAGTGTTGTCTTTGGAATCCTTGCCATTTTGTATTTTGAAGCTTGCCTTGTATGTTTATTGATGGATTGTATTTTCCCAATGATACTGACCAGAGAGGTTATCCCTTCTTGGTATGTAACTCTTTTGGTACAACTTCACACCTTCTATTATATAATTAGTTTATGGCAGGGGTCCATGAGACTAATGCACTTTTACTGTATAAGTGAGAATTTCTTGTGTTTGTGATAGCACGGTCCATGCAACCCTGTAGGTGAACAGTGTGCATTAATAAAGGATTATGCAGCTGGGACAGTGTTAACCTTAGTAATGCAAACCAATGACAGTAGCAACAACAGCATCACCCACAGCACAGTGTCAACCCGTGTCATACACACACATGTGTACTCAAGTTCCAAAATGTGTGTAGTACAATGCATACTGGCCACCGATAGAAAGTATGGAGTGTTAACACTGGCCAATACAGGGCATGTCACCCTGCCCATGTGTCCAATATGCACATACATGCAGACAGTGCACCTCCACCATGTTCACAAATGTACACCTGCAGACCTGTGCTGCACACATCCCACACTTACTCTCCACTGTATAACACATGCTGACACAATTACACATATCAGCCAAGTGGCACATGGGCAAACAAAACACAGTTGGAATAAACACTGGTGTAAACAATACAACATTGCTAATTACAGCTTTAATGCATCATGACTGCTCAGCTACACCTTCAAGGATATCATTACACTTTACTGATGACAACATGCTCACATTCAACCATTGCAATACTTTATTAAAGTCACCCTGTGCATCAGCACCATGTTAGCCTGTTCCTGCATCAATGTTACAGATGACAGGAGGTTGTACAGGTTTCATCATATGCCCAGGGTGTGTTGCTGGTTTGCCAGAGGCCTACACTGAGCCATACAATCGACATGTGTGTGTGAGTGTGTGTGTGAGGGCTATGAGTACTGTTATGGGCCAATGTTGATGTAATGTGTGCGGGTATGTGTTTGCCTTAGGTTTCTGGTTTATGTGTGTGTGTGTCTGCATGCACACAGTTCCACCATGTGGCTGCCATATACTCGGATTTGTGAGACAGCTACAGACTTACCTGGCAGGCTTTACAGATCACCATCTTTGGCCATGGATACGGAACCTGTGCCTGTCAGGGGTGCTACAGACAGTATCAGGTACTAACCCAGACTGGGTACTATCCGAAGGGGTTGACATATGTCCACTGGATCCAGGTCCCTGCTGGGACTTGCCAGAGCTACATGCACGTGGTCTCCTAGGATGATCTCTGGACAGCCCCCCCAACATTGCTGGGGCTGGTACTGGCACTACGGGAGTAGCTGTGACTTGCTGGACATCCACGGTGACCTCCAGTGGCTGATGTTGCTGGCATACATCCACATCGATGTTTCAACCATCCTGCACTGTCCTGACACATGGACATGACATTGTGGAGGACATCCAATGTCTCACCCCAATGTCTATCAATGACCTCAGTGTAATTACGTATGGCACCTGCTAGGTCATGGATACTGTCATTTACAGAGGTGTTATGAGGCCTCTGTGCCCTTACTTCCTGTCTGGTGTACCTCTCCATTCATGTCTGTGCCTCCATGACAGCCTGGAACATGCGTGTGTTAGAAAGAGGTGTGGCACGTCTGCCAGGGGCATGATGACTAGCAGTGCTCTGACGAGAACCCCTGGGCATCTGCCTATGTGGTACCATTCCAGACATTGGCTATGGCTGCTGTGTCCTTATACATGTGCCATAGATACTACACTGTCCTGGCCAGTCCCAACCATACACTGTCCCTCAGCTAAGGGCAATGGTGATGATGGATGTACAGGCAGTATGACTGTGTGCATGGATGGGGTGGAGACTTGTGTACTGTCAATTGGTGGCCCAACAACAGACTGTGACAAACCTGCCTGTGCCTCAACACACCTATCCTCATGATCACTGTCTGACTCAGAGACATCAGGTTCCCTGCTGTACTGAACCAGACCTACCTCGGCACCTGTGAGAGGAAAACAGGAATCACACTTTAAGACCTGAACATGATGTCAGATCACATGCACACATGCACAACATGCGCACATGGACACATGTGCACATGCACACATGCGCACATATGCACATGCACAAATGCACACACACAAAAATACACTCCTTCCTAAAGCAGACACACACAACACCAGCAATCTCAGAACATACACAATAGCAGGTGATGGTGGGGTACAGTATCACAAGCAAAAGAGTCATATCACACATGTCAGCATGCAGGACATGTGTTGCTCAACAGCATGCAGTGCAAGTGTAGACAGTCCATGTTACTAACAGTATACATTGCTTTGATGCATGTGTTTTGTTATTAGGTGATGGGCCTCCCCCTAGAACACAATGCATACATGGACACAACATTGCTGTGCAGGTATTCAAAACTCAATAGCATCACAAGACATATATGTGTCAGTTGTGCAAATGGTGATTGGCATGCATATTGTTTAGAGGTGCATATGTGTGCACACATGCAACATTAAGGTGTATAGCAAGGTGTAAAGCAATGAAAGCTATGTGTAGTACTGTGGTTACAATAACTGGATGGGGTATAGTACCATAGGCCATCGTCATGAAGCATCATGTGGTCATTCAAGGCTACAAATGTTTCCCAAACCAGCACTACTCATGCTGTACCAGAACTGTACTACCTTGGCTACAGTCACCATTTCACAAACAGTTGTTACATGAGTTTGTAAGGAGGCCAATAAGGAGCATTCCCTGACATGAATGTGTAGTGGGTTGCAGAGTGTTTAAATGCCCTATGATAGGCCTCTACCCCTCAGGTATATTATGTGTAATGTGTGGATGAGATTTTGGATAGTGGAGTGTGTCTTTACAGAGGGTTTGGGAATCCTTTATGTGAAGCATGTTAAAATGCTCTGTGTATGACATAGTTGTGTATGTTATGTGCATGTTGAGTATCAACTGTGCCTATCCAATGGTCACTACAGTCTAGCCACATTTGTTTGAGATGGTCTGGGTATTGCATGTGTTTGAGGCAGCTAATCACATTAGTGAGATGTGTGTGGTCTTACACCAAACATGCACAGCATGCATTATGGGTAGGTGTGTTACATGTATACATGGCCTACACCTTAACTATGACATGCACTTTTTATTTACAATAATAAATGTAGAACAGATTCATCAGCATCTGTCCACTGCCTTGATGTCACCCCAGAGGGACCTACATAGAGATAAGACAGTTTGTCAGTGGCCACAACTGTGGCATTGCTACTGTGTGTTTGAAATCTTACAGTACAACAACAGTTTACATTCATAGGGCTACAGATTATGTTCCAAATGATCAGTATTGCACAACAACAGGCTCCACATCTTTTAACGACACACTCCACATCTCACATATGCATGATCTACCAATACAGATAACAGTAGTCTACAGATATGCCATGTTACCTGCATGCTCCATGTGCGCTTGCTGGGTGGCTCCAACTTCCATCATGGTGTATGTCTGCTGCTGTTGTTGTTGGGCAGGTGCCACCAGGCTCAGGAAAAGCCCCTCCACTCTGGTGAGGGGGGGGGGTGGATATTAACACCACCTCCTGTTGCAAGTTGTCTCCGCACATCAGCAGCATGCTGACGGACATGTCTGAGAAGATCTCTTCAGTGGTGGCATACCTGCTCATATGTCCAGTTATGCAGGCCTACTTCATTTACCCTGTGAACAACATCTTGCCACATTGCAGTACGCTCCTGCTGGGCCTGGCTGGTTCATGAGAACATGAGACTGTAGTGTTGAATCATACTGGTAGTAATTATGTCATCTACAGCACTACTGTAAGTGGGATTCCTGTGATGTGCCATGATCCCTGGAAGACATAAATATGAAAATATGTCTGAGCAAGTCATATGGCACATTTAACATTATACAGTACAGATATCACTGAACTGCCATATATTGCAACCTATTAGCTAACCAAGAGTGAAACACTTTAACTGCCACTTATTACTGCTCACCCCACAACTGCTTGGAAGTGCCTGGCTCACTTTCAATCAAATGAACCATGTTCTGCACAGCAACAAAATAAAATCACTATATAAGACTATACAAGAGTACCTGGCACACTGTATGCAACACGATGCACCACCTAGCCACAGCAGATATATATCAAGCTGATGTGTAAAGAAATATATCATCCATCACAATGAGTGTAAGGTCCAGTAAATGTATTACTATTATACCACACAACTTGTTAATGGCAAACCCGTGTCCAAAATATGTGCACAATTGGGAATATAGGTCGCATACTGCTGTAGTACACTATGAATGTTGCTAGATACGCAGTTATATGTTTTACCACACATATGTCAAAGGACATGTTGCAGACATACCCACACACACATCAGACATAATTACAGGACACAAAGGTATGTCAACCCAGATAAGCTTTCAGTGTGTACTATACAGTACTGTGTGTCAGTACTTACACAACCTTAATCTTGAGAAATGTAATCTATGATGAATACAGGGACCACACAAAACTGTGGATGCAAGCAATATGGACATAAGCCATACTTTGCTGTACAGGCCCAGAGCTTCAAGTGGTACTACAGTACACACAGGATTTGGATTCAACATCAGTACCAATCAATAATCATAAATGTAGTGCTTTAGCCTCCAATGACACACCCTAGTTAAAACCAAGGGACTTAATCACACTGTATGCAAAAGCACTTTTTCTGCCTAGCAACAGAATACACAGCTTTTGCTAGGATCAAAGCAAGGACCCATAATACCATGACATAAACAGTTTCCCACTAGGCTATCCCACAGATACATATCTTTGACGTATTCACAAACACATTGACCATCACAGTCAGTTAACAGTACAGGAAACCTATAGCAACAAGTAGATGTAGGTGTGTATGAGTATATATAACTATATATATATATATATATATATATATATATATATATATATATATATACACATATACACATCCATTGGTATACATATACATATATCTGTAGGCACATATACATTTCACCTTTCATAGTGAGAATATCAATTATATAAAGGATGTGAGGTGTACAGTAATGTAATAAAATTGCACAGTCTTGGGATAAATGCATTGACGGTGTTCACAGTCCAGGTAGCTTTAGCAGGCCTCACTGGCTTCAACATTGCAAACTGAACAAACCACCCACAGTGTTTAACCACCACATGTCATATACCAGCACCGTATGCTGTCTTGTTTGTCACACACTAAAACCTACATAGAAATATGTGCATACTAACCTTCACCAACATATATATCTCCACCCTTCACAAACAGTTGCAATATGTTCCCTGCTCTATGCACATATACAGATGTGAATATATATGACACATATATATTTCTACGTATGTGTGTGGCATACACACACAAGGTCCACACTGTTGTAAGTCTGTGGACCTTTCAGTTGAACTGTTGGGCCTTGCTGCAACACAAACAGGTGTCACATATGAACACACACTATCATTAGGGGGGTATATATGGCTACAAATGCTAGATAAGCATACTAGACTGCTACAGCAGCTGCCAATGCTAAGCTACACGTTAATATGACTATCATGCATGTGTTGTTCTGTCACACCCATGTTTATATAATATCAGTGCTAATCCCCCCAACAGCCATTGGCCACACTACTGTACAGAACGCAGATAACATGGATCAGATCTTTGACATTTAATGCTGAACTACACATTTCATAGGTATGTCCCACTGCCCACAGGTACACACTGTATTGTCCATAGCAGTAGTTAACCAGAACATCTATGCATAAATAAGTACTGCTGCCACATATGAATGGTTCACATTATGTAGACTATTCTTCAGTAACATCTACTACATGCCAGTAAATACATATGTGTCACATACCTTTCCTTTGTATGATTTGGTAATATTTCTTTTTCTTTTTCTCTGCCTCTCTCTCTCTCTCTCTGTCTCTTTCTCTCTCTCTGTCAGTCTCTGCAATAGAGTGATTGAATTTGTTGGCAGAGATTGCAGCCTGCTTTTTTAGGTATTTGCACATGAGCATGTGATGGCCTCTGCACCAGTTAGTGGCCACCACTTGCTAATTGCATGCAGCCTGCTGTGTAGTAATTGCAGTAATCAGTCATAGCAACCCAGTACTATAAATTGCTAACTTGGGTAGGCGTGGCCCTTTCAGCTTTCCAAGATGGAGATCATCCTTGTTTGCTGTGGACATCATTGTTTAAGACAGAAGTTTGGTATAGTTCTTATATCAGAAGCCAGGGGTGTAGCCATAGATTTACATTTTGTACTCAGACCTAATGTTGCTTCTTCCAGTACCCACTTGTCAGTGTAGAAATGTACTCACCCCTCAAAATGCTACCCCAAGATACATGGAAAGATGTACTTTCTTTTCAACTTTTACAATTAACTGCCATACAAAGCTAGTTATTGAGATGTATTCCTTTGGCACAAGAATTGTTTGTGAACTGCTATACTGTGAATATTCATTTACTCAGTTCTAAACAGTTTGTGCTTTTTTAGTGTTGACATTATCACAAGCTGCTCAGAAAAACTGGACACATTTCAGTACTGTGAGTATGCTTACCTACATCCTTGGTAGACCCTGCACACACAGATATATTCTACATTTGGGTAGGGGTGCAGAAGTACAGAGAGCGTAAGTTTTATTGTGTGGATTTTATCTTGCTGGACTTACAGGGTTGCTGTGTACATGTTAGTTTATCAAGGCAAGTAATCTGTCTGCATAACTCCCAACTGTGCACCTATCCACATGGTAGCCAGATAATAGCCTGTTATTTTTTGTCTGTGCACCACACAGGTTTTTCATCAATAGAGCAATGGCATTGATACAGTTGGTTGCTACCAGTACATGGTTACATCCATTTGTATTTCAGTGTTGTATTCCTGCATAAGGGTATGCTTCCAAAACTTCTTCCAAAGATATTTGCCATGTGTAACAGCAGAAAGGCTGATATGCCTCTGTGTTTCTGCCTCTGCCAGACCTCTCAAACACTCAGGTACATATTTGAACAGACTCAGGGAAAAGTAAGGAAAAGTCAGGGACACCTTTAAAATGTTAGCGCCATTAAGTTGAAACATTGAGAGAATCAGAGCATATGAATGAATACACCTTTTCTGAAGTAAAATAAGTGTCTAACTCTTAATTATTGTCATTATTCATTAAGTGTAATTCACCACCTTTCTGGCCAAAGTCAGTAGTTTTAGGAGGGATTCAGAGGGACAGAGCTAAAATTTGTGTCAGAATCAGGGACATACCTGAAAATTAGGGACAGTTCGGAGGTATGGCCTCTGCCCTAAACAAATATGCCAGTGTTTGTCCTGCTGTGATACTGTGTGGGGTTGTAAAGTGATGGTGTAACATTATTTCCTGCTAGAATGGCTGCTTCTCTTATCACAGTCATGTAATGTAATCCCACAACAATTGTTGGTAAAGATCCACAGAACAAGTTGTTTCATATGGCATTCCTATTTTTCCTTTACATTCACTCATTCTGATGCATGATATATTTATTTCAGCACCAACTTGTTGTATATCTACCATGGCTTAGTGGTACTTCATGTTATGTAGTGTGTATAAGGTCCAGGGTTCAAGACTGACAGAGGTGTTTTATTTTGCTCCTGAGCAGATCAAGGGCCCTCACATACAGAGTGACTGGAGCACTTTTAAGCAGTTGTAAGCGGGTTTGCACAGGTTTGTCCAATGCTTAGCAATGCTTAGCTAAGCGCAAACAAGCGCACACTCACAGAAACCCACTAACTACTGCTTAACAGTGCTTACTCCCGCTAACCCCCACACTCATTTCTTTGAAAGAAAAGAAAAATGGGGAGATAGGAAAGTGGTGAAAAAGGGGCACAAAGAGGGAAAGACAGTATGGAACGTAGCTCGGGATGTGCAGGATGGGTGTAGGGAAGGTCCATAGCTGCCCATTTCTTTAACAGCAACAGCTGTTCATATGGAATAAATTTGGAGGTAGATATGAAACCTTCAACCCCTGAGAGAGGGGTGAGGACAACAAAGTATGTTGTAATGCCAATTAAATTACATTTTATTTGTCCAGTGGACATGTGTGCAAAATGGGCAGCTATGTATGGGGTGTAATTTTATTTTTGGGAGCAGATTGCCCTTTTTTTCAGGTGAGAGTGGAATGTGGGGTAAGGGAATAGGTATATTTGGGGAGGTAGGTTGGGGAGGTAAACAGGCAAGACAAACAGGATGCATACAGGGGTGGTATATGACACATGTGGTGGGTGAACACCTTTGATGGGGAGGGATGTTTGGAAATCGCAAGCCCATGAGCTTACAGATGGAAACAGTGGGACTGAGGTCCCCACCCATGGGCAGTCACCGCTGCACCTTCACAGCCCAGAGGGTGGCTGTGCTGGGGGCTGTGTAGGAGGGGCAGGCTGACCCAGGAGTTGCACTACTTGTGCCTCAAGCTGGCATACAAGTTCTGCAACAGAACGTTCACTCTCTATACGCACCACAGCCCAGACCGTTCAATGGGTGATAGGTGGCCCTCTTCCACCCACGCTTGCACGGGGGAGCTGAGCCCCATCCCCCTGCAGCGCTTCCACCTGAAGGTGGCACAGGGCCAATGGAGGAGGAGGTCTCAGGCTGGGCACTAGATCTGCTGGTGCCAGGTGCCATGGTCAGCTGTAGTGGGACAGGTGGGTCCGCTGGGACCAGCCTTCCCATATGAACTATGTTTTGGAGGGTTTAATAAAGATATGGGTTAGTAACAGTCAACAGCATTCCCAATTAGTTATAAAAGCATGCAGAAATATTCCCATTAACCCAACACACCAGATTTTCAACAGTTGAAAAGCAAGCATAACACATGCATATATAGAACAATAGTGGACATTACCACAGCATGCAGGTTGAATTGATGGCAACAGGCCACCGATATTGTGGTATTTTAACAGGGCACACGCATAGAAATAAATGCAAATATTTATAAACCAATAGGACATATGCCCCAACAAATGTTTTGAGATTTGACATACCGATTGAGGTGTGGAATTGCATTTTTTATGCACATACAGTAGGGTGGAAAAGGATAGCTCAATTAACAACTTATATATGCTTCTAGTTTTCACTACATTCTTATTAACTGCAGTTATATGTCCCTTACATGTATTATTACACTACCCAATGTCCTTATATTGTGCAATTGGATTTTGCTAGATCATTATATACATGAGCTGTATCTTACATACAAACTGTCCAAGATGCAGATGTTACTGCTACATATTTTGAGAGTTGCTCAGACACACTAGTGCTAAAATGGTACACTGACAGCTCTACTTTCATATAATTATCTAGATATGTTCAGGTGAAAGTATCAGTTATATGTTAACAGCTCCCTACATTTCTGGCAGCACACTGACATTTCTGGGGAACAAAATACCAAGCTACTCATGTGCCAGATTAACCTGTACATGCTGTGCATGAACCAACAGTTGAGGGCTGTAAATATGCATAAAAGCTACTGGCACTCCCTTCAACCATGTTATATGGGCCTACCCAAGTGTGGGTTAACACTGCTTAATACAACAGTACTATTTGTAAAATGCAACAATACAGCAACATATCAGAGAAAATGACACAGACGCACTCCAGGAATTATACTTTTATTAAAGGATTATTACACCTTATTTATTGGGTTAAAACACTTTTTGAAGGCTCTCTCATTTATTTTATATAACAGTACATGCAGAATAATTACTAACCTGCCTGATGACATAGCTTTTGCAACCTATCTTCATGGGCTTACTGATTCATAGCCCGGACACCTGCAGCTGTGAAGTAAATGCAGAGATATTGAGACATACCTATCCATAGTATAGACAAGCATAGCAATTCTTACTTAATACAGTGGGTACTTAGTACTGGGGCATTAGGCATCACACGGGACTCTTGGATCCACTGGTCCAGTTGATCCTCCTTATGTTGCTTCAGGTCAGAATAATGGTACCTGACCTGCTCACCAGTCCGAGGAATGCCAGTGGCACTGGTGAGATCACGAGCTAAAATGTTCCAGGCCTCCGTTTTATATTGGGTGCCCTGGTACTGGCCCCACAGGAGTCTTTCCTCATGATTGTGGACAAGGAGCCAAACCATTAATTTGGTCCCTCAATGCCCCAGCTTTGCACTCGAAATCGAATGCCGTCTCCAACACCGGCCATGCTGACTGCAGAAGGGAGCTACAACTAGTTATGGCAAGTATTCCCACCTGTGGAGCTTAAATATGCCTCATTTCCCACACTTATTTGTGATTGGCCAGTTTTGAAAAAACTCAGCTGTAGGCACACCTGCTTAGCTGATGTTAGCAATGTCTAATATTCCTTTGATAGATATGTGTCTGTTGAAAGTGCATGGTTATGAAATGCTGTCTTGGATTAGAGGTTCTGTACTGTGACTATAGTGCACAGTATCCTGAGTTCGAGCCCTGTTACTGCTTTTTATTTTCCTACTGGCCAGACCTGAATGGTTAAGGTATAGTAAAGGAGGTGTGGCCATGTTTAGCCGACTTTGCTCAACTTTGCCCGACGTTACCCAATGTTGCTCGACATTGCTTGATGTTGCGCTGGTTAGCGCTGTGCGCAGCTACACGCAAATACATTGTAGTTGCGCTGGTTGGCGCAGTGCACAGCTACGTGCAAAGACATTGCGCTTGTTAATGTGCTGCTCAGCTACGAGCAATTGGTTTTAAATATGCTAAATCCTGCTAAATTGTGCTTAGCAGTGCTTTATATTGCTTAAAATAAGTTACTCATGCCTCAGAATGCATAACCATTTCACCTATATATATATATATATATATATATATATATATATATATATATATATATATATATATATAATTCATTCACTACTACATATAGCATTTGAATGCTTTTTACAAAACTTATACATGATAAATGTCAGGAAATATTTTTATACAGATTTCCAACACAAAATGGAACATGTAGTAGTGGGACTCGAACCGGGAATGCCTCCTCTTTGTGTGAAGGCTCTAACCACTATGCTATCACTATTTTGCTTCATTTGCATATGTTTTTTTATTAGCTGCTAACTGTAGCTAAGCAATGAGCAATCCCGTGCAAACACGTGCAAATACGGGCAGCTATATCGGAAATAAAACAAAAAATCATTTCTTTTAATTTTTAAATTTGTACGAGGTTTAACATATGGGGGAGTGTAGTGTTACAATGTAGACATGTGAGCGGACTTGCTCATGTAACTCGGGGCGTGGATTTTTGGACTGCTTGGCAGTCCGACACGCCCTCTACACTCATCCACGCTCCATGTAAGCTTTGGAGTTGAGGCAGCACGCCCTCATTAATATACATGGCGCGCTGCCATCATACTCTTAGACTGGCGTTTCCGTGTAAGACTAATCTAGTCTTACAGGGAAGATTAGTAAATCCTGGGGTATGTCTACATATGTGTGTGTGTGTGTGTGTGTGTGTGTGTGTGTGTGTGTGTGTGTGTGTGTGTGTGTGTGTGTGTGTGTATTCTAATTTTGTTCCATCACCATTCAGCAAATCCAGAAACCATCCATCTGTGGTGAGTGAAAAACAAATGTGAACAAATCAAATTTTGCAAGACCACAGATAGTATGTAAACTTGACTCTTATGTAACTTTACTCATATGCAAACTTGACTAGTATGTACCTTTACTCATATGACACCTTTACAGTTAAAACTCATTTAAACTACAGATGATGCCAGAAGACACTAGATCTAAGACTGCTGAAGATGTGTGTACAGTGCTTGTAATAAAATATCCATCAGACATGACCTAATTCTTTTTAGTCCATTGCTTATTAGAATATTTTAGAGTGGTGAATATGCCCAGAATATGTATAATATAGTTCATCATTAGCTAGGAATAACTGATGACCTGAAAGCAAAATGGGGCTACAGAAAGCAACTAAATAGGTCGGGCAAACTGAAATGGCTGGGCTACATTAGGATGATTACAGATTTGAGCATGCTTTCAATTTTAAATAAGCTCATACACCACTGCCCATGTTATGCAGTCCTCAGGGAAAGGTCCTCCTCTTTTCAAGTTGCACCAGAACTAATAAGAAAGTGCATTTCAGACACGTGAGGTAGTTGAACTGATTCAGAAATGATAACTAACACCCATAAACATAACTGCTTGACCTCAATTGCATGAATACAGTACACGCACATGAAGTATGCAGACAATTAACATAAATATCGTTACAGTGCTTGACTCAGTTATGTTAGTGTATACTTTTTTGGTGGTGGCAAGATGAGTCAACTAGTGTTAAGATCTTTGCCTTACATCTGCAGGGCTTCCATTTGCAAGTCTTCTTACTGTTTTTTTAGTGATATGCTCATCATCCCAGTATCTATGTGGTTTAGTCAGGGTACTCTGGTTTCTTCGTACCCTCCCAAAACATGGAAAGTAAGAAAGACAAAATGCACTTGATGAAATATTATGATGGGATCCTCTGAGCTTTGAGAGGAATGACCTCTTAACCAGACTCACATCTGGCACTATAGCTATGATTTTAGTGTCTATCAGGAAGAGTGTGTGTGTGTGTGTGTGTGTGTGTGTGTGTGTGTGTGTGTGTGTGTGTGTGTGTGTGTGTGTGTGTGTGTGTGTGTGTGTGTATGTGTATGTGTTGCAGAAAGTCAGTGAGATGAGAAACAAGAACTGCATAATCTTTCTTTCTTTTATTTGTCTTCTTCCTGGCCCTGTTGTCAGGCATGGTACCACCTTTTTACAATATTACAACTTTCTTAGTTAGAGAACTTTTGTTCCACAATAAATACTGAAGTGTCATGTTAATTAGAAATAAACCTTTGCATAGCAGTCTTTTTTTTCAAATAACATTTTGTATTCTTTTGTGCAATCAAAGATAATACAAGAACAGTTGTAAAGTACATAATAGCATAGTACATGGCTGAAAACTTTCTTATCTATTTACAATAACAATCAATAATGAATTAAATAGTATCATCATATGAGGTAACATGCACAGAAAAAAGCTATTAACTATATACACTATCTACAATAATGCTACCATTAGATTTTAGGATGTGGAAAGATCCTTGGTGAACTTCTTAGACCTGTGAATTACCAAGGTAAATCACTTTCCATTTACTGAATCTTCATTAAACCTAATCATTTAGGATCCGGTTAAATAAGATTTTCCAGAATTTCTGATAATATACTCTTTTCCTAGGACCTCTAATGATAAGCTTTAGTGAAGAGAGGTATTTAAGTGCCATTTCTCTAAAACCGTCCCAACTGAGTTTTGTGCGATCTAACCAGTTTTTTTGTGATATATAGCTTAACAAGTGCACACAGAGCAATTAATATGTGTTGCTCTATTTTAGGTAATACCGAATTCGACATATGGAGGATAGCGAGTTCGGAGAAGAGCAGCATGTGCAAGCTGGGGAAAGTTTAGGGTTAAATTTATTTAAGATAACGTGTAAAATATCTGTTATTATTAACCATTAATTATGTATATGTGAGGCTTTTAAAGGGAGCAAAATCTAAAGTGTTTCTTATTGCCTTAAGTTTTTGTTCATCCGTGAATATTTTACCATGTTCATTCCAGTATTTAGAGAATAGACATCCTGAGTTATGTATCATTGAACAGATAAGCTTGTATGTGTTGGAAAGCATTTTCCCACTGCTAAGAAGTGAATTAATAATTTCAGATAGTTTGTTGATGTCCTCAATGTTAACAGATAGGTTATTTATTAGGGGAAGAATGGCTTCTCTAATTTGTTGGGTAATAACAGTGCATTTGAAGCTTAGTTTGAGAGTTACACGTAAAACGGGAATACTTTTGGTAACTAAATTTGTATATATCCCACACTATATGATCTTTGATAAGGGGGAAATCTGTAAGGTTAATTGGTTTGTTGTTTAATTTTATGTTATGATTTAGATGGAGTGGTTGAAAGAGAGGTAACACTTTTTCAAGCTTGGTAATCTTAAACAAGTCTTGCAATGCTCTTACATTATGCTTCAAAGTGTTATGTATTTTGATGACTTTAAGATTATGAGACGTAAAGAAAGGAAGAGCTTTTGGGGTTAAAATCGCATTTGGTTATATGTGTGTGCCACATTTTTACCCAGGTTGGAGAACACTTAATATTGCCTGAGTTCAGGTTTGAAATTAGCATGGTTCTATTGGCACATATGATCTTGTAGTATAAATGAAGATCTAGTAAACTGAGACCGCCCCTCTCTTTTGGATAGGTCAACTTGGTATAGGATATCCTGACCGATTTTGGAGACCAAATAAATTTGGCTAGTTCTTTGGAGAAATTGGTAAAAAAAATATTTGGAATAATGAGGTTAGATGCATTAAGATGATATAGGAGTCTTGGAAAATGTTTATTTTCACAATCGCAGGTTTAGACAGTGGGGAGAGTTTCATTTGCTGCCATCTATTTAAGTCTTGAATGATTTTTGTCCGTAATTTAAGAAGATTGTTTTGAAAAGATGAAATCTGATTATGCTCAAAAGTTATCCATAAATATTAAAGGAAGTATGTTGTCTGAAAGGGGGATTCCAGAAAGTAATTAGTTTTATGGTTTGATGGGTTGATGGGGAAAATGTGAGATTTCTTATAGTTAACTTTATAATCAGATACTATTGAAAAATTATTAATCACTGTAATATTTTCCTCAGGTCAGTGTTCGGGTATTGGAAGTAAAGGTTAAGGTCATCTGCATAGGCTGACAAAACGATTCTGGTATTAAGAACTAAGGGGGCAGTATGAAAAGTCTTTTGTGAGATATATAGAAAGAAGGGTTCAATAAATAAATTAAAAAGGTAAGGGGATAGCAGACATCCTTGACGAGTGCCATTCGTTATTTTAATTAGATCAGTTTTCCTTTTGTTGATATATAAATAGGTAAAGACATCTTTATAAAGGGTTTTTATAATGCTGGAAAATTCTTTGGGGATATTGAAATGTGGTAAAGTTAAAAAAAGAAAATTCCAATTGACCCTGTCAAATGCTTTACAAGCATCAATAGTAAGCATGTATATTGGGTTTTTATCCTTTTTCATTAGGTTTATTAAGGAGTCTAGTGTAAGAGTGTTATCTCAGGTATGTCTTTTAGGCATAAATCCTGCCTGGTCTGGAGAAATCAAGAATGGTAGTACCCTTTTAAGTCTTTTAGCCAGGATAGAAGAAAATATCTTAATATCCACATTAATCAAGAAAATGGGCCTATAGTTGTGCAGATTAGTTCTGTCCTGATTGTTTTTTTGGAATAAGAATCATTTTAGAGTTATTCCAGTGAGGGTCTGATATACCATTCACAATTATGAAATTAAAAACCTTTAGAAGGATGGCTGATATTTTTGGGTTGAAAGTTTTGTAAAAATTGGATGTGAAGCCATCTGGACCAGGTGATTTGCCCAGTTTAAGGCTATTAATGGTGTCAGTAATTTCTTGCAGCTCAAGTGGTGCTGAGAGAGATTTTTGCTGTTCCTTGTTGAGTTTTGGGAATATGAGGTTATCTAAATAACTCGCTATTTGGGATGAATCCAAAGAATTGCTCTCTCTACCATATATATTAGAGAATATATTGTAAAATAGTTCTGTGATGTCCAAATCAGAATTATAAAACTTATTTTGGTAGTATAGTAAAGGAATTTTAGTGGGGCCCTGTCTATTTTTGATAATTCTTGCTAGGGTTTTGGATGGTATTTGTGCCCATTCAGAGAAATACGCTAAATGTTTCTGTTCTTGAAGAGAATATTTATGGTGGTGTAGCTCTAATAATTCTACTTGGATAACATTGATCTTTTTTATAGTTTAGGGTCGGGACATGACTTATGTTGTTTTTCTAGAACTGATAATTTTGAGATTAAGTCAGTTTCTTTCTCTTTGTTTAATTTTTTATATTAAGAAACCTTTTGAATTAAGAACCCTCTTAATTTTGTTTTGTAGGCTGCCCATTGTATATCTAGTGGAATGTTAATAAATTCTAAGCCTTCTTCTACCTCTAATAAACTTTTGTTGATTTCCTGGAGAATGTCTTTTTTAAATAATTAGTTGCTATTCAAGGTCCAGTTACTACAAAAGTAACCTGATATTGGTTTGTTTGTGAATTCAAGACTGAGAGAGATTCTAGCATGATCCGATAAGAATCTGGATTCTGTGTAGAATTTTTACTCAAGGTTCGTTAGAGATTCTGATATTAGGAAGAAGTCGAGACTGGACCAACAATTATAGCATTTCGAAAAGTAAGTATAAAGGTTATCTTTAGTTAGGTTATTGCTAAATTATATTGGGTCCACTAAATTTATATCTGACATTAATTCCCAAAGTGCAGTGGAAGCTTGAAAATTGTAAGATTTTGACTTGCTGGTGCGATCTAATACTCGGTCTATAACTGCATTCCAATCTCCTCCTACTATATATTGGTGGTTTGGGAACGAGCAGAGAATGTTATAAATTTCTAAGATAAAATCCTGCTGCTTCGTGCAAGGAGCATATATGTTCAGAAAAAAACTGGTTTGCTAGATTTAGGGTTTAAAGATGTAAAGAGACACCATCTCCCATTTTGTCAGCTTTATAATCTGTTATGATTTCCTGAAATTTCTTTTTAATGATAATACTAACCCCTTTTGAGTTTGAGCTGTCTCTGGCAGCAATTAATGACTTTATCTATTTTCTATTAATGTCCTTAATCCAATCCTCTTTAGACATGTGAGTTTCCTGTATAAAACAAACATTCGCTTGAGATTTAAACAACAGGTGCATCAAAAGGTTTTACTTTTTTTTTGTTGTTTTTAAGACCCCTTACATTCCAGGAATCTATTACCCAAACAATAAATTATGATTAAAAGGATTAAATCTCCAAAAGACCATATTTTGAGTAGAATGTTAAAAAACTGTTTGTTTCCCCAGGCTTTATCTGAGCATAGACGATGGCTATTATTATTGAAGGCCCAGAATGTATTAGGTATTTTTGTCTTAAGGTATATGGTAGAATGGTAGCAACATACTCCTTCATATTTAATCTAGTGCCTGCCCACCTTCCCTCACTAATTGAAGGAGCAACACAAGAGTAAGAACTTTGGTCAATCAAAGTAGAAAGTAAGTGGCCAAGAGACTAAGAGTAAACAGGTACATTAATAAAAACAGTCTAAACATACTAAATAGAACTATGTACAAAAATATTAGCGTCTGAAAACTGATCATCCTAAACCAGAAACCCACAATCCACATGGTAACTCTCGTTGTGTGATAGTATAGAAGGAGGGACCTTCATGGGTATAGACAGGACAATGAAGTAAATTTGGAATAGCAAGGAAAAATAGGAATAAAAGAACAGCCATTGTCTAAAACAACACTAGTACAGCACAGCCTGTGGTCTATTATATATCTTGCAAGGCTAGAGAGAAAGATAAAAAAAAAGGTAGGAAAGATTAATATTAACTTGTGCAAGATGTCATAAGTGTACTATAGATTGTGCGAGTTTTAAATTTAAATTTTAAATTTTAAAATAAACACTATCTGCCTGCAAATATGTCAGATAATCTTACGAGGAAAGCAACACAGTATAGCTGATTTGTTTAAGAAAGAATCTCCATAATCTGCAAAACTCAATACTCAATACTACTCAACTATACTCTGCAAGGTAGATTAGTAAATAAATCAATGCAAGGTTTATGTTTGTATGGTGTTAGTTAGCATTGTTGAGCTACTAAATACAGCTTGCAAGTAGAAGTCATATTATGAATTATTGGAACACTAATCTACTCAGAGCAAACATTGGAGCTCATCAGCTTTTAGATTGCAAAGTTATCTCAACATTATAAACACAGCCCTATATAATGACATGGCTACCACAATAAAAAGGAAGAGTTGAGTCTGCTAACAACATCATCAGACATTTTCATTTTAACAATTGAAATTGTATCACCATCCAGAACCAACCACCATTCCAGAGTGTGAGAGGGAACCACAGTAAGACCTAATTTTCGACATAATTCACTTTCCACTTTTCTCACTCTCTAAGAGGCTCATGGGTAGCTGGATGCAGATTTATTAAAAAGAACAACTCCAGTAAAGCCAATAAAGTACTTATATTTAACAGTCATTTTAGATGGAGTACATAATCTCTATCTCTCTGCCGCCAAACAAACTCTCTGTATATAGGTCCTGGTGCTGGAGTATGACAGTCTTCAGTTTAACAACTCACATTATGGCCACTCACATGGTGTATTAAGTATAAGCTTTAAGTAGCTCTCTGAGTAAAACTCTGGTGTCTGATCTTCAAAAATAACCAAAGTATTCAAAAACAAAGGTTGACACTGTGCTGTAATAAAACAAGTTTACCTTTAAATCCACTTTTGCCCCAACTTTGATACTTTATTTGCATACCTCCTATTGTTCCTGCTGTACAACACTAACAACATGTGGTAGTATCTCCTACTGTAGTTAAATCGATCAAATAATCCACAGCTAGCCTACATAAGTGTAATGATTGTGCCATCTGTAGGATTATGCAGACATTGTATTTCAAAACTCAAAGGTTAAATACTTATTAAGCACTGTATAAATATCAATGTATCAAAAGGTTCTGTTAGTAGAAAGATGATGAATTTAAACCTAAAAAAAACCTGCAACATGTCTTTACAAATGCTACTGACTGGAACAAAACTTTAAAGAAGCTATATGGCTCCATTACTTTATCTGATGAAAAGACGAAAATTGGTATACGCAGAACTCATAGTTCTCTTAATGTGGACATCCTTTCTTTTAATTTGGAGACCAGCGTGCACTCCACCATGCGAAAGGTATATCCCTTTAAGGAATTCTTTGTAAAGCTATGGTCTGAAGAGACGGAATAAGTAAGATGCAGGAAGAGCAGTGTTTATGCAACGACAGGAAGTTGTGTGCAGGAAGGGCCTCCCTCTAGGAATCAGTAAGCTGTGAGCTCAATTCCGCCTAAATAGATA
This sequence comes from Protopterus annectens, assembly GCF_019279795.1. Classification (NCBI taxonomy): domain Eukaryota; kingdom Metazoa; phylum Chordata; order Ceratodontiformes; family Protopteridae; genus Protopterus; species Protopterus annectens. The sequence continues at coordinate 360,488,475 of NC_056730.1, read as the reverse complement.
AGGTTGACAAAATAAATAATTTATCTCTATTTAAGTAAGTTAATCTGTGTTACTGGAACCACAGTTTGCATTTTTAGTGGAATAGCAACATATCGGAGCCGATTATGTGGCTTATATTCGTGTCGGTGAGAGTTTACATTTTAGGGGATCTGCCAAAGCACTTGATGAATGCAGACTTCACTTTCTTAGGTGAGTTAATGGCAATTTTTGTATCATTATTATAAAAAATTAGCGTGCTGGGATACCGCATTTGGAACTTGAGGCCTCTTTTTATTAGATCAGAGCAAAAAGGCGCTAGCTTCCATCTATTTTCTTTTATGGCAAGGGGAAGATCCTGTGAGAAGGTAATTTTGTAGGTGTTCCACATAAGTATTTTTTGCTTTTTCGCAGCTGAGAGTTTTCTCTGGGTATCTTGGAAGTTAAGGAGTTTGACATATACTTGTCGAGGGATCGTTGAGTCTTGTTTCCTGTAGAGAGCGCAATGGACTCGCTCAATTATTATTTCTGTTGAGTCTCCCTCTGGGTTAAGAAGGTGATTGAAGATTTGCTTTACAGTGCTAATTAGCTGATTGTTTTCAAAATTTTCAGGGATACCTCTAATTAAAATGTTATTACGTCTGCTCCTAATCTCCAGGTCAATAAGCTTTTGTTGCAGCTCATGTATCGATGCCATTTTAGATTGAACCTCCTCTTTTAGGGATTGAATTTGTATTTCGTTTGAGAGTGTTTTTTGTTCCAATGTGTCAGCATGCTCCACTATTTGGTTAATTAAGGTGCCAAAATTTGTAAGTTGTTCAGAGAAGCCTTTGATCACTGCTTGTATTGGCTGAAGGGCATCCTTGAGTTCTTCCATGTGAAAACTTGATTCAGGCTTGGATTTGGTGGTCATTTTGCTAGACTTCAGCACTTGTTTATTTATTTTTTGCTGTTTAGAATCAGTTTCTTTCTCTGGAGAGGCTGTCATTGATAGTTTTGTTTTTAGAGTTTGTGTCTCCATGGTGTCTTGTTCTTTAGCCATTATATTTGGTGTTACTGCTGTCTCTTGTATATAGCAAGAGTTTTAGAATGATTTCAGGCCTGCAGAGTAAACGTGGCTGGTAGTATTCAGAGCAGTATAGAGAAGTAGGGCTAAATTTAGACCTTTTTAAAAATCAGGTATTCAGATTGTCATATTCTTTATAGTCTAGTAGGTTATCTTCATCAGGTAGTTTCTTTATTAGTCCAAAGGTTTAGGTTCTTCCTGGTTTTTAGGTATTAGAGAATGAGAGCTCTGTGGATAAGGTGTTTATAGGATGACCACCATCTTGGAACCCCCTTTGCATAGCAGTTTTCATTTAAAAATGTAATACCACATATGCTGAGAATATTATTTTCCAGGTTTTGAGACATTTCTCAACAAAACACAATGTTTGCTTCACAGTGTTTTTTTGTGATATTTTCCCATTTATCAGTAAAACAGAAAAACTCCTATCAAAACCAAACTTTAGCTCATTTTCTTCTCCAGTCAAGTCAGTTATTGCTGAACAAGCTGTCACTTTAACTCATTAACACCTGTGTGGTCTGGAATGTCGCACCTCTTATAGTCTGCATACATCCTTGCATTCCAGAGCATTTTCTGAAAAATCAACTTAAAAAGCGTAGTATAATCAAGGCTTTTCTGTTGTGGGACATCCTGAAGCAAAGAGGTGACTGACATCATATCCCCAACAAGGTGTTCAGTTTCTTTGTGTCTCTTCCCATCTGTGTTTGTGGAGTCCAGTCCTCCCCATCACCAGATGTCCACACTGTGTTAAACTACATTTTTTCATTTTTGCTCCACTTTTGTGTCACTATGACCCCTGTCATTTTTTGTCTGTGTTACATGTTTGTATGTCTGCCCCTTGTCAGGTGCTCTCACTCTGGAGAGAAGCAGGCCTCAGCACTGTTAGGGACAAAGAGGTCTGTGCAGTGGCTGGTGCAGATTGTAGTAGCTGCTGCATCACTTATGGCTGCTCCATGGTTAATCCTGCAGGAAAAAGAAAGAAAATAAATGAAGAAAAATAAAACAAAGCAACAATTAAAAAATGAAAAAAAGAGCAAACCAGGATAAAAAAATAGTTAGTGTGACATGGTATGGTTTATTAATCAAACTAAAGCAATGCCAACAGAACATTAAATGATAACACAGCTATATAAATTCAAATGGTACAGATTAGGACAGCAGCACTATAGCTGGAGGCAACATTGATCTGTAAACTTAAAGATTAAGTAAGCAATGGTGCAATATTAAGGTGAAAAAATGTTTAGAGCTGTGGTAAGGATGTTAATTATCATTGCACTAATGTCCTGGCTACCCTCCTTTGGCAGGAGATCCTATTCCCTTCAAATTGAAATTCTGTGCTGCTGGAAAACAGAAAACAACCATTAATGAGCATTGCATATCCATGATAGCAGAAAGCATTTACGGTTATAGATGTCAGGTCTGCTGCATATTGAGAAAGCGAAAGCAAACTGCTTAGTGTAATACTGTGCCTCTCTTTCTCTAATGTCTTCTTCCTAATGGAGGAGAAGGTCTGAGTGGCACCCCCTCAGGTCACTATATTTATGCCAGCATTATTCACCAAAGTGTGTTATGCCACTGGCATCACTCACTGGCCTGGCAAGTGTGTTCCAGGGATCTAATTTACATAGGGGACATTTATAATCTCCTAAAAGGTGCTCCCTGTGCTGCATGAGAAACAGAACTGCAGACACACAGTCACGCAGTGGTGCAGAGTGTGCATGTTTGTGTGTGTGTGTGTGTGTGTGTGTGTGTGTGTGTGTGTGTGTGTGTGTGTGTGTGTGTGTGTGTGCGTGTGTGTGTGTGTGTGTGTGTGTGTGTGTGTGTGTGTGTGTGTGTGTGTGTGTGTGTGTGTGCGTGTGTGTGTGCATGCATGTGAGAATGTATGTAAATATGTGTTGTGGGTGTGCTAGCACTATACCATCCATGAAAAGGGTCTGACGGGATGGAGGGAGAACTCAAAATAACAGGGCATGGGGAACAGGCAAGATAGGTTGTAGATGTGTGGGTGTTCTTACAGCAGGGGCACAGGGAACAGATCAGACAGGTTGCTTTGCTTTGGGAGGTACATCCATCAAGGGCACAGGGAACAGGCTGAACAGGTTACTGTACTATGGGGGGTGTATCCATGCAGAGCACAGGAAATTCTCAGGCTGATTCTCAGTCCTGTCATGTTGGTGTTTACACACTGTTGCATATGCACACAGACAGTATGACAGGCCACTGGGGATGCAAGGCCTTCAGTACGCACTGTTGGTTTTTGGTGCAAAGATAAGAGACAGCATAAGAGTCTTACATACCCACACCAATGTGGCACAGGTGGGCTCTTGTTAGCAATGTGGGTGCAGTCAATGGCCCCTTAGACCTCATAGAAATGTGCTCTATCATAAAATGTCCTCATGCTGACTGTTTCCTCCTCTGCATTTTGTGAAAACCAAATATGCTCCTCTACATGCATCTGCATCACATCTATGAACTGATGTACGATTTGCAAGGAAGAAACCTACAAAACTTCTATCATGTTTTGGATGCTGAAAGATCCCCATGACAAAGATAAATTAGTGCTACACATATTTTTGTGTCCACTGGGATAGGCAGTCCATGTATTCCCCTTGATCTCACATGAGGATGGTGCATGTGCCTCTATTCACATGGTAGCAATAAGCTATGTCCCAGTCTTTGATGTGATGGTATGCTAGTTATTGATGGAATGTTCTGCAATGCAGAAGGCAGTGGCACACATTGTTGTGTACAATGGTTCCTAAGATGGTTGTGATGATGTGAGGTATTGACAGCTATGCCAGGAGAAGTAGGACAGTGGATGTGCAACATATGCTAGCATAGCTAGCTAGAGATTTGTAAAGAATTCTATGTCATTTGTATATCAAACTAATTTGCACAGGTGCTTCTGTTGAAAATGTATTTGTAAAGCTGCTTTTGTTACAAATTTATCAACCGTGGGTCCTGCTGGATAGAAAAGAATTACACCTGTATGTCAGATTGTATTGTAACTGTTGAAATTAATCTAATGTAACAGAGGATACTGGAAGAGAAGAGGTTAATCTCAGTCCAGCTTACTTTGAAAAATAGTATGAAATTAAATTACCTGGTTTAGGCCATAAAGATTGCATCTTGCAGTTCTGATTGCAGCCACAGATGAAATGGCTTTGAAAACCAGGACTAGGAATCCTAGTGTATTGTCCTTAGGAATTATCTAATTGCTACTCTGGAAGGCTGGAAGTTTTGAAATAATTTTATAGCTTCTAGATGCTAGAACACATCTCAGCAAAGCTCTAGCTGTATGTATGGTAACACATATGTGCTAAATTCCGGTTCAGTTTCTAGTAAAGGGGGTAGTGTGGTGACCAGAGTCAGATGACCAAAGGTATGTGATGTCATTCTGTAATCCAGCTCTGAAATGATGTTTCAATGCTAGATGAGACAGAAGTTGCAGGGCAGTCTGTTTCTGAAACCTGACAAAGAAGAAAAAACACTCACCCACTTCATCTTTCCTTGCTCTAGTAAGGAAACTAGGAAACAGTAATTTTTTAATCAGTCAGGAAAATATAGTGAGATTATTTAAGCATTGTTGTTTTCTGTATCTGTGTGAACCTTTCCATCTGTGTTATTTTTACTATTTCCTGTGGCTGAAACCTTGGTGTTTATTGTAGATATTTAGTATTTTCATGTTGTTTTTTATTTATTATTAAATATATTTAAACTTTTCATTGTGGTTGGTCTTTCAGAGAATTTTTTAACCTTTGGGAGTACTTATATTTATTTGGTGACCCTGTGGCCACTCCTGAAAGCCTTGCTGCATTAGTCAAACACTGTCAGTTGTATCAGTATTAATTCTACTCAATATAATTGGGTATCCATGGAGACTTAGAGTAGCTGGTTTTGGAGAATTCTGGTGGCCGTAACTACCTTATAGTCTGGGCAGAAGGGGGCATAGCTGGTAAATCTGTGCCAGCCTTTCCCAGGTGCTTGTGTGTGTGTGTGTGTGTGTGTGTGTGTGTGTGTGTGTGTGTGTGTGTGTGTGTGTGTGTGTGTGTGTGTGAAAATCAGATCTCAAAGTGTGTGTGTGTATTTCAGCTACTTGGAGCAGCAACACAGAGCACTATTTTCACAGAGATGGTGGAAGAGGACTTGGCTGGGAACACTTGGCTGAGGACTTAATTCTACAGCTCTGTCAGTGCAGAGTCTTATTTAGGGGCCTGCAGGGAGAAAAAGGGAAACCCAGCCCCAGGACAAAGTGTGTTCCCTATGTGCTCTGAAAGGAAATTGTCCTTGGTGCAGAGAACTGCAGCTGAAAATGCTGTGTGTATCTATTTTTGTTCCAAGTGTATGCCCCGCACTGATGTCAGTGGTGAGGATTCGGGCTCCTTGCATGAAGAATGCACTTGCCCACTGAAAAATGATGGCATTCAGATAAACTGATTGTTGTGACTCATATTGCAAATTATATACATTTTTGAATGGTGATGCCATGTATGATTTTGTCATTTGCATATGACATGCCTCTCATTACCATATTAGCAGTTGCTTGCACGCAATGACATGGTCATTTGCACATAATGCATGCCAATAATTGTCCCGCTGGAGTGGCCACACTAGATGCTTCTCTGAGTTGCTCAGTCCTTGTGCACCATCACTTTGTTAAAAGCAATGTGTTATTTCTTTCTGAACATACCCTGCATTTTTCTGGGGTAATTGTGATTAAAACTTACCCAACTACCTTTTTCTTTTTAATGTTTCACTTACAGTCAAATATGATCTGTAGGACTTCTGGTAGTAGAAGCTAGGTGAATGCTGCAGCAGACAAAAGAAAGAATTGCTTGTGCCAGCAAGCAGTCATAGAAATAATAATAATACATTTTATGTAAAAAAAAAAAAGTTTACTTGAGAATTTGGACAGATTGTAGCCCTTCAGCTTAGGATCACCTTGCTCTAACACATTATACTATACCATTTTTAAAAATATGTTATTAGGATTCAAGTCTGTATTTCAAGTTAGGCATTTTCTTTAGCTTTTCTATATAAATCATAGTCATAACAGAAAAAAATATAAAAGACTGAAGACTGACTCATAGCTGCATTGGCAATGTTTGCAGCTTGCAGACACTAGTATCCAAATGTGAGTAATAGACTGGCTTCATCTGAAAATATCTAGGTGCAGTAACCGATAGATGGCTGATACAGCCTACACTACCTTTCCTCTTTGGGTGTACACTTTGGGAGTTACAACACTGGCAGCTCAGCTTCTTAGTCACTCCATTTTCAGCAAAGGGGCATCATGGAAGCCATGATAAGAGCAACAGCACTGTCAGCTCCGCTATGACTCACTCATGCATAGGACAGAGAGGCCAAGATCATAACTGGCAGAACAGAACAACTGGTATTATGGGTTATGACAATGAAATGCTAAATCATTTCATCCTGTAATAATGTGCTTAATTTCCACTGTCTGCATACTGTGTGGCTCTGAGCAAGTCATTTAACCAGACTGTGTTTTTGGGTGACTGCTGAGAAAAAAACATTTCTGAGTAGTAGGCTTACATGGTTAACAAACAGAATTGACAGCAAATTAAAAAATGTATATGTTTTAAGCATTACTCAGACCATAACAACAGAATGCTGTCTCAATATTTTAAGCAGGACGACAGGTAAAAATGTCTCACAGAAAAGTCACATAGGCGGCAACAACAACAAAAAAAATAAATAAAGCAGTGTAGAGTCCCCAAAATATAATACCTTTACACTCCAAGAAAGGAGATCATTGGGATATATGAAAATTATCTCTTACGGGCATGCAAGTGTTCCAGCATCATGGCTTCTGAATGCCCACTGATTTTTTTTTTCATTTTTTATAAGTCTGAATATTTTAAGCAGAAAGCTGGCATTGCAGAGGATGCATTGTGGTTGTGGGTTGGCATAGTAGTTAAGGTGTTTACCTCACATACACAAGGTACAGGATTTTATTTTCATCTTGGGAAAGCATGGATAGGCTAGTAAAACTCTCTAAGCTTGTTAGCCTGGTGATTACTTATCAACCTTTGCTACATTTATGCTCAGCACCACTGTCTGCACTGGAAAAGACAGCAGGCAAAATATGATAGAAGCATGAAGTTAGCTGCCTTGAATACAATGGGAAGAAAAAAAGGTTAAAATATCAATTAGGTGAATTTTTAGGTGATTTTATGTGTAGGACGGATCCATGGAGTAACTCAGTGAGGCTGGAGGTTAGACATTAAACATCATTCCATGCTGAAAAGAAAAAACAAAACAGTTTGCTGTACTGTTTGGTTACTGCTTATATATTTTCAGAATTCAAACTCAGTGAGCAGAAACAAAAAATATCTAATAGAGTAACTTAAGTAATCTTTAAAAAGTTACACAAGCAAATTACATCTGAAAAAAAAAAAAACAAAAAACAAAAAACAGGATTAACAGTTGCACTCTTGTATCTGTTCAGCAGCCTCAGTATGAAAGCATATGCTCAGTATAGACAGACACGATGCACCCATCGGCATGTACTTGACCAGGCATTTGCAACAGCAGGACTGGCCACAGAGGTTTTTCACTAAAAGAATACAGGATGTAAATAACATGGCCAATGCAAACCACTTCAAAATCTTGCCCTTGTATTCAGTCTCCTACAGACTACTGAGGGGTGATCAATGGCACTAGAACAAAGGATCTAAACCTTATCTGTAACATAAGCAAAGCATGTTGGTGGCACATGTATTGTGTCTCAGAGTTTACCCTTTCTCTGGGACAGATTCTCCATTCATGTAAAACAGAGCTTTTCCTTAAGTCTATTCAAATGCAATTTGGACCAATGGATGGGAAATCACAAATTCACCCCTGGCTTGTCACCTGTGTCCCTTCTGGACATTGGAAGCCTGTAGCTGCTCTAAGACACAGGCGTATACCAAAGCCATTATAGTCCTTTGGCATTAAAATTTGGAAAGCTGGGGCATGAACGGCTAGGCTTAAAAATGCTCTTGGACCATTATCCTAGTAACCTCCTATGATTCTGTGATTATATGGTACTATGCCACATGTAAACATCCACACAAGCATATCCAATCACATTATCCTTGGACAGATATAGATTACAATTATAGGTTCATAGGTTCATAGGTTGATACTAGGCTATATGCCCTAGGGCATTTATCAGCCCAGCCAGAGTGTGTGGCTTTCACCACCCCTTAAAAATGGGTTTTATTGTGCCCTTTTTAGGTTAGTTTACTGTGCCTCTGTCTAGTAGTGACACAGAAGTGATCTCCAGGGTGAACCTACGATCTCCCATCCACTCGTCAAGATTTCTCTTAAAGAGAGTCAGTGAGGGGCTCTGCCTGATATGGATTGGGATTCCATTCCAGAGTGCTGGTAGCCTCTGGGTCACAAATCTGTCTCTCCAGCATGTCCTATTAATTTCTGTGCTGAGATTCAAGTCCCTTGAGTGCGTAGCTCTAGTGGATTTGGATATTTTGGGGAGGCGCATGTCCATTAATTCTGGGTTGGACATGGCTTTATACGTCAGGCACAGATCGCCTCTAAGCAGGTGGTATGCAACTGAGTAGAGCTGGAGTTTCTTTAATCTGGCAGCATAGGTCATCTGTTTGAGACCCTTGATCCTCTTGGTGAGTTACTTTTGTGGTCTTTCCGGTTGCTGCAGGTGTCGGGTAAGGTACATCCCAAACGGGGCATTGTATTCAATTATGGGCCTGATGAGGGATGAATAAAGGGGCACAATAAGAAGGTATGTACTGCATGTTTTGTGCAACACAGCAGTCCACATACTGCTGTTTATTAAACAGCTCTAAACAAGTCCTGGAATATCCACTCCTTAAACAATTTAACCTAAATTAAGCCACTAGCTTTGTCCCTGAGGTGATACTACTCCACAAGTATGGTTTCACAGTAGCTATAAACCCATCAGCCTAACAAGTCTAATTTGCAAAGCCATGGAATATATTATAACTGACTTGATAAATTATGACATTAAAAATTTCATCAGACTAAACCTGCAACAGTTTAGCTTTGCAAAAGATAGATCCTGTGTAATGAATCTAGTCAGAGTAACACAAACTGTTGACAGCTGCCATGTTGTCCACACAGCATACATTGACCTGGCCTAAGCATTTGACACCATCTCGCATGCTTCCATCAATAGCAAGCTAAATAGGTACTAGTTAAAGATTCATAGGAAATTATTAGGGGATTGGTCATTGAGGATCTTAGGAAGCTTAGCCTTACATTCCCATAATAGTTTTTAGTCCTTATATTTTGCATTCAAATAAACTAGAGGCAGACTGAACAAAGATATGTTGGTACATTTACATGTTCTCCTTGTCCTTGAGGTAAAGAGGTGTTAAACCGAGGTTGACTTTTTGGTTACCCATCCGTATATCCAAATTATGTTTGAACAGAGTAAAAGAATTATGTTGTTTTATGTGGAGTGGAAGACCATTCCATAGAAATGGAATTCTTTGGGATATATACCTATCCCACCAACATATTCTGTTGATTTTATAAATGAGATTGATCTCTTGAGTGGGTGTTTATGATACCACTGGATTTATGAATGTGTGATCTACTAAAGATCTATACATGAGGTGCAGACTACCTCTCAGTACCCTGGGAGTTAGTGTCTAGTCACCCTGTGATACTCAATCCGTTCAGCAAGAAGTTATCCTAGTAAATATCTGGTGTGAAAATAATGGGCTTAAATTAAATGGCTAAACCTACAATTGGTAGACTGCTCCTTCTCCATGAAACAGAGCATAGATAAATAGCCCCCCCACACACACACACATACCTCTCAACCTCTTAATGCTAAATATTTGGAAACAAAGTAAACTAAAATAATGGGTGACATAGGACCAAAAATAGGGAAAGATTTTAAATATTGCTCTTATAAGCTTAGAAAGTTTTTAAAATAACAAGATTTGTGTTGGCATGCATTTTCTGAAGGTTCTGAAGCATGAAACTCATATGTATGTCATTATTCAGTGACTTCAATCCTCAGAGATTTACCAGAAAACAACTAATTTTATGAGAAACAAACCAAACATATGAGATAAAAATCTTATGGGTCCATACGTTCATAGGTTGTTACTAGGCTAATGGCCAAAAAAGATACCAGTTGCCATAATGTCCAAGGTCTTTGCCGCCCATGCACAAGGTACAAGGTACAACTTTGACATCTGGCCAATGCCTATTTGGAGTTTGTATGTTCTTCCATTGTCTCCGTGGGGTTCCTCCCTCCTCCGAAAAAAAAAAGTTGTTGAGTGTTTCCATTCCAAAGTCACCCATGAATGGAGTTGTGGGCAGCAGCATATGTCCTTTATAGCCTATGATCCTATGACACATGCCTATATCCACACAACCATATCCAACCACATTATCCAACTGCTTGTGTATATAGTGTGCTGTACTGTGCAGTATTGAGAACACGGATCACAAACTGCACATTGTGGCAGGGTTAACCACTTGATGGTATAAAATATGGCTCTATGTGATTTGGTTGTGTTGACTAATATCCCAAATGTGTATGGATATTTGCTGGTAATTAGTGGGTTGAGGACCCAACTGCACCAGGGACCCATGCTAATGGTGGGAGGGGGGAGTATGTGCCCCTAATGGTTATTGTGTGCTCAGCAGCACTGGGTCAATAAGCTACTGTCCAGTGTATAGTTGCCTAGCTTGGGTTATCTGGGATAGCTCTGTTGAGCAAAAGCCATATATAAAACCAAGAAACCTGCCAAGTATGAACTAAAAATTGCTGCACTTAATGTAGGTTCACTGACAGGATGACATGTTGCTAAGCAGGAGGCTTGACATCTTATGCATCTGAGATTCAGAGTCTACTAGTCAGGAAGAGGATGACAGGCTGAAATGTTGTGGGAATTGTGGTGAGAGGGAGGCTTCAGAAGACAGTGAAGGATGTCATCAGAATTAGTGACAGACAATCAGACTCCAGGCTAATGATAGGGTGCAATTTTTATTTATTTATTTATTTATTTGCATTTGTTTACCGGGATAGTCCACTGGACCAAGGTGAGCCCATTTTCAGTGGAGGCCTGGGGAGAAAAGCTCCAGACATAGTATAACTAATGCATAGTACATATATAGACTCATATGGCACAACATTATGCATATACTATAAAGCAACACATTATGAGCAGCATAGTACAAATTCAATACATCAACATACAGTGGAGAGTAATAAACAGTCTTATCAGAACAACATACAATAGGTCAATACAAGACCAGTCCTTAGAGAGGTAGATCATGGCTCATAACAATACATTTAGCAGTAGGTCCAGTTGGTGATAGCAAGAGCTTGGTGTGAAACTTACGCAAGATGTAAGATAATACTATGCAGTTTGTTTAGGCCAGATGTCAGAAGGCTAAACTTTAAGAGAAGGTTAGGAATATAGAAACACAGTCTGGAATTAGGAGCAGCTAAAGGTATAGCTTTACTTTTGAGAATAAATGTAGAAGGAAAGCCTCAGAGCAGAAGAGAACATGGGCTGTGATATATAGCACAAGAAAGAGAAGAGTCCAGGGTGGGAATAGGAAACGAGGGGTTCAAGTTATATGAACTACATCCTTAGTACAGTTGCACTGCCATAAGGAGGTGAGGTGCTGTTTCAGGGATTTCTTAAACAGAGGGGCACTGCTGATAGACCTTATTATGGTGGGAGATTATTCCATAGTTTAGCTACAGTAAAGGAGTAGTGCATTTGTCCTGCTGCATGGGTTGATTTCACTACATTTAGGAGCAGTTGGTTATTGGATCGGAGAGGTCTGCTTGGATGATATTGTGTGAGTAGGGAAGACAAGGAAGGGCAGTTAGATGGTTTATAAATAAATTTGTGTGCAGTGGCTGTTAATTGAATAAGTGACAAATGATGTTGTAGTTCCAATCAGTTTTGTTGGTGCAGAGATGAGCAGTGGTGAGAAGAATAACTCACGTTTGTTACGAATTTAGCAATTTTATTGTAGCGTGAGGATAGTTTGGCTTTGAGAGTGGCTTGAATATTGGTAAGGAGAGGTGCACCGTAAAGAGGAGAGGTAGTAGGAAAGAAGAGGAAAGAGTTAGTTTTGTAGAATGGCTGAAGAGAGTTCCCAGTTTTTGGTGTGTTTTTTAATCTTAGTCTGAATATACAAGTCAAAAGTCAAGTTTTCATCTATGATGACGCCTAACAGTTTGTTTTGGGCTTGAATGGTGAAATATTCCTTGTTTAGTGGAGTGGAGTTTTATGGTAGAAAAAGAACAAGTTTAATTTTGTTAGGGTTTAGGGTGAGATGGTTATTTAACATCTATATCTCTGTAGTAGTTAGGGCATCTTGTGTGAATTGGTGTAGCTCAGCTGGTGAGTTGGCAGCACAGATGATTGTGGAATCATCTGCATATTGGATGACAATACTTTGAGAAAGAATAGTGTGAAAGTTGTTAATAAAGATGCTGAACAAAAGGGGCCCTAGTATGGATCCTTATGGGACACCTATAGTTGTGTCAAGGAAGGGCGAGAATGAGTTTTGCCATTTGGTTGACTGTTGCCTGTTACTAAGGTAGTTTGAGAAACAGTCTAGAGATTGGAGTGACATGCCTATGCCAGATAGTTTGGTGAGTAGAAGAGAGTGGGAGATGGTATCAAAGGCATTGGAGAGGTCTAAGAACAGAGAGGAGACAAATTTTTCATCATCTCAGACCTGGTTAACTGTGTCAGAGAAGGATATGAGAGCCATAGTAATGCTATGACCTGGTCAAAATCCATGTTGAGTGGGAGAAAGGATTTGGTTGTGAAGTACATAATAAAGAAGCTGGGTGTGGAGGCATTTTTCCAGGAACTTGGAGATGGGTGACAGGATAGCAATGGGTCAGAAGTTGGAGATGTCTGTGTTAATGTCTCCTTTATGTAGAGACAGAATGTATGCCCTTTTCCAAATAGTGGGTATATATTATTCCATAATAGATCTGTTAATAGGAATGCTGATGGGAAAGGCTATAGAATTTGTGGTGATTTATAGGAACTCAGGAAGTAGGTTGTCTGGGGCATTGGTGCAAGGATTGAGTTTTAGGAGCAGCTTTTTTATTGTGATGGGGGGATAGGTGAGAGGGAGAATTTGTTGGAAGGGGTGTGTTAGGTGGATAGGTTTGGAGGAAAGGTGGCAGTTAGATTGGCAATGGTATTGTTGAAATAGGAGTTAAAGTGTGTAGCTATTTCTGTGGGTGTTTTGTCAGGGTTCAGGCAAAGATTGTTATTTGACCCAGGGTTTAGTAAGGAATTAATGGAGCTTCAGGACTTTTTAGTGTTTTGTTTATGGAGGTTTTGTAGGGTAAGGTAGTGAATTATTTTTTTGTCTTTTATAACTAGTTGCTTTACTTGATTATGGAGTTGTTTATATTTTGTCAGGTCTGAAATGTTTTTTGCAATTTTGCCAGTGTTTCCATGCCTTATCCCTTGCAGCCTTTAGCTGTTTAGTGGGTTTAGTGAGCCAGGTGGTGATTAGTTTTTACCCTCCTTATTATGATTGGAACTTAGTTGTCTAGGACCTTGAGAAATGTAGCATTAGAGAATTCAACAGCTTCATCTATGGGGAGGAATTTCAATGTGTTCCAATTGATATGTTGTAGGGTGTCATTAAATGTGGTGGGGCAGAAATGGGATAGGTCTCTAGTTTGTTTGTAGTAATGTCTTCTAAGTGATGAGGTGGATTTTTGAACTATGAAGGCAGGTAAGTGATCATTGATGGTATTGGGGAGAGTTCTTGTGGATGCAATCGTATTTTGGTCAGAGATCAGTACTCAGTCCAGGAAAGAACCACTGTTAATGGTTTTGTTTGGTCTAGTTATGTCATTAATTAGTTGGGTGAAGGTATATAAGTTGATATTGGAAGTGGGGTTATAGTGGGAGATGTCTAACCAATTGACATTGATGTCTCCTAGGATTATAGTTTCATTTTCTATATTGTTTGATGCCCATGACAGTATTTTCTCTAATATATGAATATTATTGCCAGAAGGAATGTATAATACAATAATACAGATGTTTTTACAATTGTTAATTCTAAGAAAGTAGACTAATATTTCAGCTGAGGAGAAATTGTGTGATAGGCTTGGTGTATAATATAATGGACAAAGTGTTAGGATATATCTGGCAGACTCCTCTGCCTTTTTTATGGGGATGGTCAGATCTTAGACAGGCAAAGCCTGGTGATAGGAATTCTGTATCTTTAATATATGGCTTTAGCCATGTCTCAGTGTCGACTTTGATGTTGGGTTTGTTGTGAGTTATCCAGGAATGGAATTCCAGTGTTTTGTTCCTGATACTTTGGAGGTTAATGGTTGTAATGTTTAATGATTTGTAGGAGTTGGGGGGTAGGAAGGGTTGGGCTTGGGCCTAGAGTGGGGTGTATGCCTCCACAATAGGATAGCTTAGAGTTTGTGGGTGGGAAATAATTGAGTTTATGTCTTCTTTTTGCTTTTAGATGATGATTTTAAGCTAAGGTTGTGTTGTTCTTGGTATAATGATGAAAGGGTCTGGGAAGAAATTTTATTTTTGAGATTAGTATTAAGTCTGTGGCATATAGGGTAGAGGATATCTTAGAGAAGCTGGTAAGTGATTGAGCTTTATGGGCAATAATGGCTGTAGGATGGTAGATGATATAGCTATTCTGTAGGGAGGTTAGTTGTAGTAGGAGGAAGAAAGATATAGACAGGATGAGGAGTAAGGTGTTAGAGGTTAGTGACATAGTATAGGAGTGAGAGTGGAGGTAGAGAGGTGACTTAGGTAGAATTTTAAAAGTTGCAGAAGATAGAGGGAGGCTTAAGTAGAATTTAAAGTTTTGGAAGTTAGAGGATGTGGTAGTTTAGGATGCAGTAGACAATATGTAGGTGGTAAGTGTAAATTAATGATGTGTTGTAGGTGTGAGCAGGAATGATGTATGTGTGCTTGATTGGTGGTAGGTGGAGCTTTGATTATAATAAATCTAATTGTGGTGGGTGGGAATGGGGATAGGGGAGTGGAGTGAGCCTGAGCGTAGCGAGAGCAAATGGAGCAGGATAGCGTGAGTACAGCTATGTACTACAGCTGTGCACTAGAAAAACAATTGCCAGTTGGGAAGAAAGCAGGTAGCCATGCAAGATAATCTTATACCTCAACTTCTAACTTAATTATATTATTATGATTTAGCAAAAGAAAATGCCACTATGTACTATTGCAATTACTATTATAGATGAACAAGCCCCACAAAGCGGACATGCAGAGAGAAAGAAAAATGTAGTCTACTGTATATAA
Organism: Protopterus annectens; assembly: GCF_019279795.1. Lineage (NCBI taxonomy): Eukaryota > Metazoa > Chordata > Ceratodontiformes > Protopteridae > Protopterus > Protopterus annectens. The sequence continues at coordinate 360,473,118 of NC_056730.1, read as the reverse complement.
AATCCACAAAGCTTTTATGTCTACTGTGTGATCCAGGAATAAGCTGCATGGATGTGCATGAGCGCTCCTGCACTATTCCTGCACGGACGCAGCTCCTGAATGCAAATTACCCCATTTGCAGGTGAAAACCATGCAAATGAGGTGAATTTGCGATCCAGGAAGCTGGCAGCCGGCTGTGCAGGACTAGTGTAATCTGCAGAAATGTACTCGGTTAGTAATCGAGTACATTTCTGCAAACCACAAAATAGAGCCATGACAGATCCAAATAAAGGGTGTATATAACATGTAAAGCATGCCAATTGCCAAATATATGGCCATTGGCATGGAAAACAGTGTAAAAAAATAACTTTTATATTTTTTAGCCAATTTCGGCTGTTTAAGCATAGGGCAGCGGCTCACAAATGGAATCGGGCGAAAAATTAAAAAAAAATGAAATAAGCATTCTAACCAAAATCACAATTTTGCCATTATACTCAATGGCAGGCAGAAGACAACATGGGCAATGAATAGTGGTTGGTAAGGGGGGAGGCTCAGTGTGGGACCTGTAACTGTGCATTAGCAGGCAATCCTATGCAAATGAGGGGAATGATACTGAATCCCAGATTTCCCCACAATGCTAGTCAGCACCCAACAGTGTAAGTGCAAGAATAGCTTGGTGAAAGCCTAGGAGTTAGCTAACATCATAAAGGGGTGTGTCAGGCTAACTGTAAGTGGATTGGAGCCCTGTGGCTCGGGTTTGCCTTTAGCTTAGTAGAGCTAAGCAAGGAGGTGTGTCTGAGGCTGCCTAGCACTCTTTACATTGCCTAAGCGGGTGTGCGCACTGCACACTGGGTTTTAAAGGAAAAAAAAAAAAAACTAAATCAGGAAATAGCAGCTCTGTGCACATTTCAACACAGTGTTTGTGTGGTGCAACCCCGGGCTTAAACAGGAATACAATGGGAAGAGAAAACCATAGTAGGAAGGTAATCAAGGAGAACTAGCATAGCTGGCAGGTGAAATGCATCAGAATCAGCCAATTACACAGGCAGCAGACCAGCACAGCCCAGGACACTACTATAAACTTTGCAAACACCTCTTCCTCTGTTTTTTCCCACATACTCTACACCACCGGTGAATACAAGTCGGAAAATTTTAACAAACAAATACAACAAAATGATAGGGGCTGCAATAGCTATCATACATCAACATGTGGAAGAGGCTGAGGGTGGTGAGGATGAGAATGCTGTTGACCAATCCAGAGTAAGGAGACGGAGAATAGTGTGCAGATCCAGGATAACCTACCAGGGGCTACATGAGCTGGAGATAGTGGAGCACTATAGGGTGGACAGCAACCTCCTACAGCAAATTGTTGAGCTGTGCTGGCCAAGCCTGACACACAGAACTAACAGAGGGGAACCCATCCCAGTGGATACCAAGGTATGTGTAGGCCTAAGAATATTAGCCACAGGTATCTTCCAAAGGCCAACTGGGGATATCATGGGGATGACGCACGCATCAGCATCCAGGGTGCTCCACCAGTTCCTGGATGCCATGTCAGCACATGCCGGTGTGCACGTATATTTCTCCAACACCCGTGAGGCATAGTGGGTGCTATAGACTGCACGTAAATATGTATCAAAGCACCACCTGGTGAGCAGGTTAGGGTCTACTTCAACTGCAAGGGCTGCCCCTCCATCTCTTGCCAGGCCATGTGCGATGCCCAGGGCATTATAATGAATGTGTGCGCTGGCTGCCCTGGAAGCTATCATGATTCCCACATCTGGCATCTGATGCAGCTGTGCCAGAGATTTGTCAGTGGGACATCCCTTACGTTCACCTAGTGAGGGATGCTGGTTACGCACTGGAGCTGTGGCTGATGACACCCATCAGAAATGCATACACACGCAAACAAGAACTCCATAATGAGGCACATGCACAGACCATAATTATAATAGAGCTTGTGTTTGGGTTGTTCAAGTCAAGGTCCCAGTGCCTGGACCTATCCGTTGGAGCCTTGCAGTACTCACTAGCTGCATGTACTCAAATTGTCATCGTATGTGCCATGCTACACAATATGATCCTGCAGAAACAGCTGCAGCAGGAACAGCACGGGTCAGGGACACACAACCCCCCCCCACACCATTGCCAAGACCTGCACAGGCACAGACTGACTCAGAGGAGGAACAACCTGGGCCTACCGAAGTAGGCAGATGGAGGCGTGCCCAGTATGCCCTGGCCTTGGCAAAGAGGCAATGCATAGCACATACACTGACACAGCAGGGACCCAGGGAAAAACACATCTCTCTGACTCACACATACAGTAAAAGGGATGCCAAACATGACACTACCTGTGCTCAACCACGTATAGGGAGTGTACTATGTACATCCAACATAGGCAGCCCTCCAGCACCATCCTCAATACTGGCACACCTACAAGGTAAGTCTCTCTTCTTACCAATTGCTGAATGGAGTAGTATGTGTTGCTACTTGTATCTATGGTATGGATGTGAGCATGCAAGGGAATCAGGTGGCTGAATGGGATGCCAGACGATAGTAGACACCTATAGTGGCAGCATGAGATTTGTAGCAAATACTGGTGTCACCATAGTAGCCAGTACTACACATAGTGACAAAACCCACTGCAAGAAATGTGCTGGGCCACATGTGTGTCCATATGACACACACATGTCAGTCAGGGAGGTTCACATACCCAACAACAGTCTCAGCCAGCAGAACAGGTGTAGACAAACACAAACAAAGGTTGCGCTAAGGCCTCTGAATGATGGCTATGGGTAACCTCCCCCAGGCCTACACAGACAGACTACATTAGGTCAGGCAGTGGGATGTTAGTTCTGAAGGGTAAGAAGTCAGAAACTGATATGTAGGTCAATCAAACCTAAGACCTATAGTACACTGATATGCCTCTAGTTAGCATGATAGGTTAGAATACAGAATGAAATGGAGTACCTGACATACCAGTACAGTCATAGCAAATGTGTGCAAGTGTCAGGTGTGCCCCCCCAATCCTATGTAGAAATGTAGTAACAGTCAGGTGTGCCTCCCTAATCCTATGTAGAACTATAGTAACAGTCTGGTGTGCCCCCCAAAATCCTATGTAGAAATATAGAAACAGTCAGGTCTACCCTCAATCCTATGCAGAAATGTAGAAACAGTCAGGTGTGCCCCCCCAATCCTTTGTAGAAATGTAAAAACAGTCAGATGTGCCACCCTGAATCCTATGTAGAAATGTAGAAACAGTCACATGTGCCCCCCCCCAATCCTATGTAGAAATGTAATAACAGTCTGGTCTGCCCCCCCAATCCAATGTAGATACATAGTAACAGTCAGGTGTGCCCCCCCCTAATCCTATGTAGAAATGTAGTAACAGTCAGGTGTGCCCCCCAATCTGATGTAGAAATGTAGTAACATGTATGTGTAGGTATACCAGTGGAGCACAGATTACCTGAGGTGGCCAAGGTAGCAGGATAGATTGTAGCATTTGTACAATATGCAGGTATGCATGTGTTAGGTTGGTGTGTGTTTCATATTGTGTGAGAGTGATCAGTATGCATGCATGGTGAGGTGTGACCTGGTGGCCATTGCCCAGTACTGTCGATGATAGGGCCAAGTTCTCACAACTGCAGTGCCAAACACAATGCTCCCCAGTTTAACACTTTCTAGCAGTAAGCCATTGTAGATGTATGGAGGTAATATGTGTCACCATCTGAAAGATGGACATGGCATGACTGTTGGGCCAGATATACAAGCAGTACACAGGGGAAAGTACCCCAGACAGTGTATAATGTGTAACCATGAAATGGACACACCCTAGGAATTGTACATACTGGTTTGCATCACATTATCTGGGCTTGTAGTAGGGAATACTGATGTCATCTGGCCAAACACTCGTAGATCACAAAGGCCATAGGAATGATGTATTGAGAAACAGCTGATGTCTCTGCACAAGCCAGCATAAGTGGAATGCCCCATGTATATCTGTGAGTCAGATGTAAGTAGTGTCCATAGCACACATGTACCCAGCTCTCCCAACCACCACCCACAGGTACCTCTCCAGTCTTATCTCTGCTGTTGGGAATGGGTACAATATGACCCCCACTTGTGTATGGCAATAGTGAAAGAATGCAGCATGCAGTGCAGGTGTCCCATGCAGGTGTGTCCCTAGCTGTAAGCAGCACCCTGCCAACATCCACACCACGTGATCAATACTGACAGAAAGTATTGGCATGAACACCTAGCACACCTACCCTGTCACCCCAGGGGAATATACTGTATGGCAGTCTGGTACTGTAGGACTGACAGAATGCAATGGTCTGCTACAGCTGGCCTGCATCACTACCAAATGGCCTACAGTCCTCTGCCAAAGGCCTGTGTCTCACCCATACTGCCAATGTATGTTATGTCATGGACTCCCAAATAACAACATAACACAGTCCACAGAACCCATATGCAAGGCCATGTGGACAAGCCACAGTAACATGTCCACCATGTCCCACTGCATGAACTGTAGACCAACACCAATACACTGCTGTGATGAGGTGATAACTATAGGGAAAGTATCAGAGAATGTTTGCATAATGTATGGAAGAGGATAAAATAATACAGGGGGCAGTGGGAGCAAGGGCAGCATGGAATGTGCTAAGTCTGAAACACAGCCATGTGCACATACTATTCCTGGCAGCAAACACAAAAATGGGTGGCTACAAACCTGCCCGTACACCACAATAGGGGTAATGTCCTGACTTATGACTCCTGACTCTGGGTAACCTGTGTGAATCTGTACAGCTGTTAGGTATTGCCACAGCAAGATAAGGCCATACTGCCATGTTGATGGATATACAAGCATGGAATCCTCTGCCACCACTGTACCAAGGTGCTGAATCAGTTACACAGGCCCAGCAGCAAGTGTCTGCAGCTCACTCTCCAGAATGGCATTAGTTTGCTGGAATATGTAGGTATTTGACCACAATACTGGACCATCTACATTCACCTTGTGTTCCAGGACATCACTGCAAGCAAAAATGTCTACCTGACAATACTTGAGGAACTAAAACATCACAGTGTATAAACTACACATGTGTGAATATATCTGCTAACACCAGCACCATGTAGCAGAAGCAGCACAGACACAATTACCTACAGTACCCACTATCCCTTGCCCAGTTTCACCCCATATTGCTAACTGATTTACAAATATCCCACAGAGACAGTTTGCTCGCCATAGGTGTAGAGCATAAAAGTCTGCACTGGAGTACAATCTACCTCGGATGGATCCACACATTCAATACAGAAGAGTATACTGGGCATGCTCCCATAAAGAAATGAAGCCCATGTAAAGAAATGAAGCCCATGTCTGGCAACAACAGTGGACCATACATATCTGACATTTGCAGATGTTAGTCCATACACATATTCCAAGGATAACACGCTATAATATGCCAAAGGTACACATACATAGATGTGTGGAAAAGAGTGACAGTGACAAAGAGCCTTCCATCATGAGGCTTGTCCCACCCAGCACACAGCCAAATGGCTACAAACATATGATGTGTAAATGTCACTCACCATAGAAGTTAGCCACTGGTATCCCTCAGTATTATAAACTCTGTGGTGCTAGTGCTAACTGTGCAACATGAATGTACAAGGCAGTAGTCATCTAGCAGTTGTATACACGTACCTGCGGAATATAAACCTGTGTATGCCTGAGTGTGGTGTGTCTACCTCAAGATGAATGGGTTATGGCCCCTGCACACACACTGCCCTCCCCATACCCCTACTATGGCAAGCCTGCTAATGTCAGTCACTGTGAAATACACCTTTGGGGAAGGGATAGGTCAGTAATCTCTGTGGCACAGTTTATAACTGCATAATGCTGTAGTCTGATATACTAGTTAAGTAGGAGTTCTAACCCCAGATGTGGTTAGTGTGTGTCTGTGTAGGGGATCAATGCTTTTTAGGCTAGTCACACTCACTACAATTCAAATGTCCTACTTAGGCAAGCCTGCTGATGTCATTCACTTTGAAATACACCTTTGGGGAAAGAATAGCCCAGTAATCTCTGTGGTGCATCCTATAACTGCATAGTGCTGTAGTGTGATAAACTAGTTAAATAGGAGTTCTAATCCAAGACATGGCAACTGCGTGTGTGTTTGTCTGTGTAGAGAGCAATGCTTTTTAGGCTAGCTACACCCACTATAATTCAAATGCCCTACTTTGGTAAGCCTGCTGATGTCATTCACTTTGAAATACACCTTTGGGGAAAGAGTAGTCCAGTAATCTTTGTGGCATGCCCTATAACTGCATAATGCTATCATGTGATAAACTACTTAGCTAGGAGTTCTAATCCCAGATTTGGCAATTGTGTGTGTTTGTCTGTGTAGGGCACAATGCCTTTTTTGGCTAGTCACACCCACTACAATTCAAATGCCCTACTTTGGCAAGCCTGATGATTTCATTCACTTTGAAATACACCTTTAGTGAAGGAATAGCCCCATAATTTGTGTGATGTGTCCTGTAACTGCGCAATGCTGTAATGTAAACTAGTTAGGTAGGAGTTCTAATCCCAGATATGACAACTGTGTGTGTGTGTGTGTGTGTGTGTGTGTGTGTGTGTGTGTGTGTGTGTGTGTGTGTGTGTGCATTTGTGTATGTGTATGTGAGTGTGTCTTTCTGTGTAGGGAGCGATGCTTTTTAGGCTAGTCACACTCACTACAATTCAAATGCCCTACTTTGGCAAGCCTGCTGATGTCATTCACTTTGAAATACACCTTTAGAGGAAAAAGTAACCCAGCAATCTCTGTGGTGCATCCTATAACTGTGTAATGCTGTAGAGTGATAAACTAATTAGGTAGGAGTTCTGTTCCCAGACATGGCAGGTGTGGATGTTTGTGTGTGTGTTTGCTTGTCTGTGTAGGGTACAATGCTCTTGAGGCCATTCACAGTTAATACAACCTCCATGGGCCTTCTTTGGTAAGCCTACTGATGTCATTCCCAGTGAAATACACCTTTGGGGAAAGAGTAGTCCAGTAATTTCTGTGGTGTGTCCTGTAAGAGTGTAGTGTGATATAATAGTTCGGTAGGGGTTTTATTCTCAGCCATGGCAGGTGTGGATATTTGTGTAGCGAGTGATGCTTTTGAGGCCTTTCACAGTTAATACAACCTCCATGGGCCTTCTTTGGTAAGCCTACTGATGTCATTCCCAGTGAAATACACCTTTGGGGAAAGAGTAGTCCAGTAATTTCCGTGGTGTGTCCTGTAAGAGTGTAGTGTGATATAATAGTTCGGTAGGCGTTTTATTCTCAGCCATGGCAGGTGTGGATATTTGTGTAGCGAGTGATGCTTTTGAGGCCTTTCACAGTCAATACAACCTCCATTGGCCTTCTTTGGCAAGCCTACTGATGTCATTCCCAGTGAAATACAGCTTTGGGAAAGGAGTATTCTAGTAATCTCAGTGGTGCAACCTATAACAGCATAATGCTGTAGTGTGATACAGTAGGTCAGTAGGAATTCTGTTCCCAGACATGGAAAGTGTGGATGCTTGTGTGTGTTTGTTTGTCTGTGTAGGGAGCAATGATTTTTAGGCCATTCACAGTCACTACAACCTCCATTGCCCTTCTTTGGCTAGCCTGCTGATGTCATTACCAGTGAAATACACCTTTGGGGTAGGAGCAATCCAGTAATCTCTGTGGCGCATCCTCTAACTGTATAATGTTGTAGTGTGATAAGCTAGTTAGGTAGAACTTCTAATCCCAGACATGGCAACTGTGTGTGTCTGTGTTTGTCATTCATATTCTGTGTGGAGGTGGCTGCGAGTGTGTAACAACAGGACTCATTGTGGAGTCAGTTTTGCAAATTTTTTATATGGTGGGCTTATTATATGTCACAATGTCCACCTTACAAGGATAACAGATGGCAAATAGCCAAGAGGCTGGGGTGCCAATCCATACCCCTACATGTGACATCAAGGCCTGGCAAACAAAGTAAGCAACCCTTGTATTACCCAGAGAACACTCTCAACCCATGTCTCATACACAAACACACTTGTCTAGGCAACAACCACTTTGTTGGTAGTACCCTGCATATTGCCCACAGATAGTAACCATTGTGTGATTGCAGCAGACTACAGAGGGCATGACACCCTGCCCTAATAGGCACATAATTGCAGACAGTGTGCATTCACTGTGTTCCCCACTGGACACTTGCAAAAACTGTGGTGCCATCAAATGTAACCCACAAAGGACATGCCGTGTCTTAAACACATGGCCTGTATGGACAAATGTCACTGACACCAGGAAATACCTGTATCATGCTATCAATGTAGGTGCTTGGTCAACCTGGTGTCCATTACCAGTTCCCGCCACATGAGGCCAGGACTGGCACATCTGATGATAACAATCTGGGTACACAACATGGGCCAGATACCGCAGGTTCAGTTCCACGTGTCACTGAGCATGCATGTCGGATGTGTGTGCATCTCAAACACCGTCCATGTCATGGACTAGAGAACACATACATGGCAAGCATTGCACAGCACTGGCCACATACAATAGTAACCCCAGGTGACTGGATGGTGAATACAATACCCACCTGTGTAGGTCAATCTAGACACTACACCCCTGAGCCACACTGCAGACCATTGTCATGTGGCCTGATGCCAAGGTACACCCTTCACCTAGCCTTGTACAGCCTTCTGGCACAGTAAACCACTACACACCCATGAAGCAATACACCCATGCATGTCAGTACTGGCACCCTGTGTCTGTGTGTGTGGAGTATGATGCTTTAGACCACATTCACACTCACTACAACTCCCATTGGCCTACTGAAGCATGCTGTCTGATGTCATAAACCTTCACATGCTCTTTGCCCATATAACATCCAGATAACCCCTGTGGTGCATGTGATACCTGCACATTACTGTATTGTGGCAAGCTACGTAGTTAGGAAGTTTATTCCTGACCATGCCAAGTGTGTCAATGTGTGTGAGTCCCTGAGAGAGTGTGGCTGTGTTGACTTGACATTGACACCTATTCATGTGGACAGGCATGTGTACTACACCTACCTTATCACTACTATAGCACTGTTGCAGATGTCACTCACCATCAGATTTACCATTGGACAGCTCCCCAACATCTGAGCTATGTGGCACATGCAATTACTGCATAGACATGTGACAGTAATACATAGTCAGTCAGGGGGTTTGAAACCTCATACCGGTAGGTGAGTGACGCCAACATGATTAAGTTTTTCTCCCCCCCCCTCCCTGACTTACTTTGTCTCTGTCTGTCTCTCTCACTCCCTTTCTGTTGGATGTGAAGAAGTACACCTGCTTTGCTTAGGCAGCAGCTTGTGTTTTGTAAGTGATGCTCATGATCAGCTGATGGCCTCTGCACTAATTGCAGTCCCCCTGTAGCTGACTGCATGTGGAACAGCTGTGGTAACATTCCCATAGCGAATTGCATGGAAACACTTTCCAATATCTAGGAACATCATGTTGGTGTTGGGCCTTTTCATTCACTGTGAGCAGGACGTAAATTTGATGTTTGGCAAGCACCATCACAGATGGTATTGGGATTTACCTCTAACAACATACACTGTGGAAACAGGCCAACAGACAGGAGGGAGATGTGCCAGACATGACTACAGAATGTAAGTGTTGCTCTTCTGCATTTGGAGTAATGTCAGTTTAACAGGGTGTATGTGGATATGGCTGGTCTACATGATGTAATACCTGTCATGACAGTGTTATGTGTTTGAGGAAACTTCCATCTGTAGGGTTATCTGCAGACTGGGCCTTTTGTTTCTTGTGATACTCACAGAACACCTATCTGAGAACTGCAGAAGCATAGTGTGAGGATTGCAGTCAGTACATGGTGACAGCCATGAGAGTTACTGACTTCATATCCCTCATAGCACATATGTCACAACAAACCCTGGTACAACAGTAAATTTATGACGTTATTACAGCAACATGCCAATACTGGGCCAGTGTTTGTAGCTCCAGCCACAAGTATGACAACCTTTGTACATATGTCATGCAATAAGAGGTGCATATGTTCTGTACACCATTACTCATTGACATCATACCTGATAACAAGCCAGTCAGGTATCAGACTGCTAGACATGTTATGTATAGTAGGGGTTGCTTCTGAGGACATAACTTGGGCATTCTGTGGTTGTGTCTGTACAGTACTGGGGTCTGTGTACTTATGGAGATTGTCGATGGTATGTGTATTGTGCATACGTACCTTGGGCTGTGCATAGACTGTGGTAGATGCCATTGTTCTTGGTCCTGTTCTAGCTGATGTTACATGCTGATCCAGTGTATGGTGCCCTATTGGCTCACATGTTTGTAGGGCCAGACACACACGTGTTCCATAACGCAGACAGGCATTGGACCACACTATGTCATGACCCAGTGTATCTGGGTTAGTTTGTGAGTAGTACATATGAGGATGGTGTTTATCAGACAGTCCATATAGTGTCATATTAAGCTTGTCTACTATATGTGGCTGTGGCTGTGTTCACATTGGTTGTAGGTATGCACTTTTTCACAGGTGTCTGGTACTCTGTGCTGTGACATGTGTGTAGTGCCTGCTATAGTTGCAGGTACACGTGTATTCCCCCATACAAAATGTAGTCCAGTGTTGTGGCAGTCTGCCTGTAGTTTGCACAGTGCTTTGTGACATGCCTATCAGCCTAGTGTAATCACCCAGTGTGCTGTTATGTCAAGTTATTTGCAAGACATACTGCTGCCAGGCCAGTATAACTGTTGTGTATTTCTGACAAAGCAGTGGGATTCTTTACAGATGTATGACACTAACTACTGGGTAGTATGTGGCCATGTGACCTCTGCACCACCAGGTATTATGTGTCAGGACAGATTGGCGTGTGTGAATGCATAAACTGTGTGGGCATATGTAGTCCAGTATTTACGTGATATACCCATGTACATGGCTATTAACATCTACATTGTGAGGCATGCTCCACATGTCTCGCATGAAGGGGATTTGTGTACACCTCTGGATTGACCACAGAGTGCCATACTGTCCAAATATATTGGTCATATCTCTGCTGTAGTCCACAGGATAATTACTGTGCTAGCAGTGGTGCTGTACTATGATGTCCTTAGGATGTCTGTCAGTAGCCAATGGTGCACATGTCAAAAGCAGATGTGACCTCCCACACATAACATGTCTGTTAAGACAACCCCTGTTACAGTAGCAACAGTCTACATATATACCTGCAATACATATATGACATCCCTTTGCACTAAGAGGTTGGGACTATTGGTGCTGAGGTAGGACTCCAACCCATGTTCTGGACATATGGTAAACATATATGTATATATATATATATATATATATATATATATATATATGTTGTTGTGTCTTTCGGCTTTTCCCGGTTAGGGGTCACCACAGTGGAACTCCGGTCCGCTAATGATTGGTAGTGGATTTTTTACGTACCGGGTTACCAGCCCTGATGCACAACCTTCAACGAAGGCACGCCCCATTCACGTATGCCTCCATATATTTTTGTAGATATATACACATATACATATCTACATACATATATGGATATATATATATATATATATATATATATATATATATATATATATATATATATATATAGATATACATATAAGCACTCAAATATATACATACACGCAGCAATATATATCTACACATATACAGATATATAGATACATATGCACATCTAGTTATGGATATCTACGTATATGTCAACATAAATAGGTATATCTGTACACATAGGATGTGCATACATATATATCTACACACACACACACACACATGTATATATATATATATATATATATATATATATATATAGATAGATATATATATGTATATATACAAAGAGATCTACAAATGTCCATATATATGATGCACTATACAGATGTGTAGACATACATATGTATGAATATATATGTGTATGTACATGTAGACCTATATCAACATATGTATATATCCATATTCCTGTCATGTGTAAACATCACGGTTGTGTATACCTTCCCAGATGTATGTCACCGTATGTATCTGATATGTGTATATTTAGATATAAGAACATATGTGATGCAACAGTAATATCAATAACAAGTACTAAACAATTGTGGAAGTCACAGTAATTGCTCAATACTATTCAGTATGTGTAGTGACAGATATATTGGAAAAACAACTGTCTTCCCAGCTGCCATGGTGTAGTTGTTAACTGTTGTGACTATAGTGTACAGGGTCCTGGGTTCAATACCTGCAAGGGCTGTTTATTTTGTTGCTGGTCAGAACAAGGGCCATTGGATACAGCATGATTAAGTCACTTTTAAACTGTTGTAAGTGGGTTTGCATGGGTTTGCGTGGAGGTAAGCACTGCTAATTTCTGGTTACAGTTTCTTATACTCAGTTAGCTTCTAAATTGCTTAACCTGTGTAGGCATTGTTTACCCCCGTGCAAACAGGCTTAACCCCACTTACTGCTGCTTAAAAGTGCTTACTCCCACTTACCTCCACACTATTTATTTTTAAATGAAGTGAAAAAGGGGCACAAATAGCTAGGGATGTGCAGGAAAGGTGTATGGAAGGTCCATAGCTGCCCATTTCTTTTATAGCAACAGCTCTGCATATACACTGCATTTGAAGATAGATTTAGACAGTCATACCCCTGAAAGAAGGGTCAGGGCAACAATAATATGTTGTTAAGCCAATTAGACCAGATTACACATGTCCAGTAGACACGTTTGCAAAATGGACAGCTAAGTATGGGGCGAGATTTTTTTTGGGAACAGATTGCCCTTTTTTTCAGGTGAGTGTTTGATGTTGGGGAGGGATAGTAAGTATATCTGGGGAAGTAGGTTGGGTATGTTAACAGACAAGACAAACAAGATGCATACAGGGGCGGTATATGACACATGTGGGGGGTAACACCTTGATGGGGGGGTATTGGCAAATCAGAAGCCCATGAGCTTCCTAGTGGAAACAGTGGGACTGAGGTCCCCACTCATGGGCAGTCACCACTGCACCTTCACAGCCCCGAAGGCGGCTGGGCTGGGGGCTGAGTAGGAGAGCCAGACCAACCATCTAGCCATGACACATGGCCCTGAAGCTGGTGTAGCAGATCTCCGACCTCCCTGTGGAACTCGCTACGCACCACGACCAGGACCTGGCAATGGGTGACAGATTCCTGTCTGTGCCTGCTCCCAGGGGGGAGCGAGCCTCATCACCTGAGGTGGTTTCACCCAAAGGTGGTGCAGGACCAATAGACGAGAAGCTCCCGGGTTGGGCCCCAGACGTGCTGGTGCCTGGTGCCATGGCCAGCTGAGGTGGGACAGGTGGGTCCGCCGCGACCTGCCTTCCCATGTGTGCTATGGTGTTTAAGTTTTATCAACATATGTGGGATAGTAATAGTCAGCACATTCCAGGATTAGGTATAACAGCATGCATAGATATTCCCATTAACCTAAACACCAGATATGGAACAGGTGCATAGCAAACAGAACACATGCATATATGGGACCACAGCGGTCATTACAACAGCATGCAGGTACATTGATGGCAGCATGCCACCAATCTGGGAGTATTTCAACATTGCACATGCATAGAAACAGATTTAAATAATTATCAAACAATAGGACATATGTCCCAACATTAGAGTTAAGTCAGCACATACCAATTGAGTTGTGTATTTAATTTATTGTTGCAGATATGGTGGGGGGGAGAGAGAAAGATGTCAATTAACAACTGGTATATTTCTGTAGTTTGAATTACTTTCCTAGTCAGTGCTGTGATCTGTTCCTTAGACGTATTAGTACACTACCCTATTCCCTTAGTTTGGACAGTGGTATGGCTGTCGACAACTATATACATGAACTGGTTTTACCTGCAGTATACACCTCTTACCTGGTATACCTGTGGAGATATTGTTTGTTAACATTACCTGTTTCTACACATACTCCCACATTCCAGGTTTATGTTATGCACATACATGTCCATCTCTTTTTCCACACACTCTGGGTTTATCTTCACCACATGCAGGTGAACTAGGACATATTTCCACTATTGCCCTCTTAAACCTTTAGCGACTTGTACAATGACAGGTTTGTTTTATTTGACATTTTCAAAATATGTACAGGTCTGACAGTCAGTTATATGACATGACATGCTGCCTACATGTCAGAAATTGGCTCACTGATATGGCAGTGGGCACGGTAACAGCCAGCAGATATGGGCCAAATAACTGGGCATTCTGGACATTTCTGTACACCTGTGAGGTATGATTCTGCATACAGCTTACTACCATCTCACAGGATTCAAACCATGGCTGTGTCTGCAAAAATGAAGACACTGTCCATCACAGTTGAATGTGCTATATAGGTATTGCTCTGTATCTCTTGTCTAATTTCTGTCTATAATTTTCCTGTGGTTTTACATTCTGACCTTGTAATTGCAACACTCTTATACAGGATTTCCTAGACAGTTGTATTATGTAGTACAGTGTGGGTGACAGTGATGAGTAATATCTTATTATTCTAAGCATCTGCAACACTAACAATGTCATACAATACCAGAGTGAACAGTACCAGTACAGAATATCAATCTTTTATTTATAGGCACAGTGTTTATATCTGACAGACCTGTGGGAGCAATGTTTGCTTGCACTACCTGCGTGGTGCCACACAAATTACCAGTTTCCACATTAGTATTATGCACATACATCTCACTCTGTTACTGTACACACTCTGGTCACAGGTTGACAACATGGGGGTGGAGATGGGACATATTTGTCTACTTACTCTCATAACATTTTGGGGGGTTACTAGAGTGACAGGTGCATTGTTATAGACGTCTGACAATCAGTTGTATGTCTTGTTTGCTGCCTAAATATCTGAGATCATCCCACTGGTTTGCCAGGGAGACAGGGTGACAGGCAGCAGCTATGGGCCAATTTACAGGACATACTGGACATTTCTGTACACTTGTGGGATATGATTCTGCATACATCCTACTACCACTCCCAGGATTTGAACCATGGCTGTGTGTGTAAAAAATGCAACAGGTCACATCACATTTAAGTGTGCTATATGGATTTTGGTGTTTGTCTTTTCAGTGTTTTCTAAGTCTCTCTCAGTTGTACTATTTGACCTATTGGGATTACAACAGTCATGTACAGACATTCCTACACAATTTACTTATGTAGCATAGTGTGAGTAACATGCTTATTACAACATTACTATTAAGTGATTGCAACTCTACATTACCATATGATACCAGAGTGAACACATGCAGTCCAGCAGTTAGATTTTAATTGTCAGGCTATTATGCTTTTATTTACATACAACCTATATGAGAATCTTCCTGCCCTATTCTCTGATGTATGCAGTACATGCCTTAAACAATACAGGTTTTATACATGCAATTAACTTACTACTACTTTTAGATTTATTTCCTATGACTGTACATGCAACAGTATTACTAACCTGCCTCGCATCGCAACTGCTCCAATCTACAGCCATGGGCCTCCTGGTTCATGGCCTGCTCACTTGCCTCTGTGAAAGACATAAGAGGAATATTTAGCCATACCTATCCATAATATACATGAGCTGGCAATTATTAAACAGGTAGTGGACTGATACTTACACATGGCTAGGACTTGCCCTGTCCTCCTAGCCTCTTGGATCCACTGATCCAAGAGATCCTCCTTTCACCACTTCAGGTCGGCATAGTGATGCCTGACCTGATCACCAGTTTGGGGCATCCCAGTGGCATTGGTAATGTCATGGGTGAGATGGTCCCAGGCATCTGCTTTGTATTGGGAAACCTGGTACTGGTCCTGCAGCAGTCTCATGTCATGGTCTTTTACAAAGAGTCCTACCATGACTCTGGACTCCTGGATGCCCCAGCACTGCACCCAAAAGTGCACACCCTCTCCCATTCTAGACATAGTGCCTACAAGGGGAAGCTACAACCAGTTATGAGATGTATTCCCACCTGTTGGTTTTAAATAGGGCCAGTTTCCCACACTTTGCCATGATTGGATGGTTTTGAAATGGCTAAGCTATAGGCAAACCTGCTTAACTAAGGTTGGCATTGCTTAAAGATGTATACCAATGGGCAGATTGAGTTAGCTGGCCTACACATTGCTTACACCTACTAAGCTGGGCTGTGCAATGCTTAGCATTGCTTAATATTAAAGTTACATTATATTTGCATTGTGGCATTGATTTATTATTCATCACATGTTATATATGTGTTTGGTATCCATGATTCATGTGTACTTACACTGTATGGGGTCCTTGTGTTTATTAGGGGATTTCAACACTTTATTACAATGAAACCTCACATCTGTGCTTAATGCAGTACTCCAGTTCACATATTTATGTCCAGTAGTTGGTGATACAATATAAAACTGTATATAGATTCCTTTCACATGTTCAGTTTGTATTTCCTATGGTCAGGATCTGTTTGGTGATACCTCAATCCTATGTACTGCTGTGATGGCTTAGTGGTTAACTACTGTGACTACAGTGTACAGGATCCTCAGTTCAAGACCTGAAAAAGGCTGCTTATTTTTTTTCTGGCCAGAACAGTGGCTGATGCATACAGAGTGATTAAGGTACTTTTAAGCAATTGTAAGCAGGTTTGCGCAGGTTTGCGTGAAGGTAAGCAATGCTAACCTCCGGTTAAGTATGCACACAGTGAGTTAGCTTCATTATTGCTTAACCTGTGTGCGCATTGCTTACCCCCATGCAAACAGGCTTAAACCCACTTACTACTGCTTAAATATGCTTACTCCCACTTACTACTGCGTAACTATGCTTTCTCTTGCTTACTAGTGCTTACACTCGCTTACCACTGCACTAATTTAGACAGTGATGTCTAATGGTTCTTGTACAGGTGGTGTTTTAGCAACTGTATAGATTTATCATTCATTACACATTTTACCTTCCATTTGTATCCCTGATTCCTGTGTACATATACTGTATGGGGCACTTGTGATTATCTGTGGACTTTGCAACATTATGACAATGACACCTCACATCTGCATTTAATGCAGTACTCCAGTTCACAAATATATATTATATCATAGGTTATGCAACAAAATAAATTGATCATAAAGTGATTTGACATGGAAATTGGATTGTACTGGAGTAGGACATGAACCAGGAATAACTGCTCGTAAGGTGAATGTTCTGCCCACTACACTATTGCTGTACTGTTTCATTTGCATATATCTTGCTTTTTATCCTCTTGTGCTATTTAAGCTGCATTAACTATAGCTAAGCGATGGGCAAACTCATGCACCTATGGTTAAACATGATCTGTTTCATAAAAAAAATTATTTATGTTTAAATGTTGTGACTATTGCTCTTATACACTTGGGGGAATGTTGCTGGGGGTATGCAAACACCTATGAGCGATCTCACTCATTCTTACTCCTACATTGCTGTTCCTGATTGCAGGGGCATGTATATTCTGAGAGCTCTGCTCTCAGACACGCCCCCTGCAATCGTACATGCTCTGTGCCCATTTAGGAGCTCAGGCAGCGTGCCTTTATTACTATGCATGGCGCGCTGCTGTCCTGCTCCTAAATGGCTGCTTTTGTGCAGGACTAAGCTAATCCTGCACGGAAGGATAATGAATCTGGGGGACTATCGTAACTTCATTTGTTTCTTCTTCAGAACCGGCTTTATACTAACTGTTGTATTTAGACCAGGAGCACGGTCCACATTGAGTCATACTATCCATTCATATTCACACAGTTCTAAAGAGTTATTTAAATCACCACCTCTCTTACTTTTATAATGTATATCTATAACTCTATATAAAAATCTATGGGTCACATCCTTGTCTATTATATGTTTATCAAGGGCATTACTATTCTTCGTACTTCACATTTGTTTTCTATAATTCTTTCTTCCAGCTTTCTTGTACTTTTACCAACATAAAAGGTGGGACATTTGACACAATTTGTTAAATATACTATGTTCGATGTATTACATGTGGCATGACATTTAAAAATGAATTTCCTGTTAGCTATGGGGTGTTCAAACTCATTATTTCTAATAATATCATGACAACATATACAGTTAAGGCATGGAAGTGTTCCAAATTTTGACACTGGTATACTAGGTTTAGGGGGAAAATCCTTATAACATAGTCTTTCTTTAAATTGGAGCACCTTTTATAGACAGAAGAAGGTTTTTCACCTACGATATTAGCCAGTTCAGGCATAACTGTAAGTACTCTCAAATTCCTCATTAAAATATTTCTTATATCAAAGAATCTCCTACTATATGTTGTAGCATAATAGTTATTGGTAATATGATTTAAATACATATAATAAATATAATCAGCATACAATCAACATATAATAATTATATAAATACAAATAATGTATATGCATTAGCTATTGGTGTTCCCATAGCTACACCACCCATGATACCCATTATTTCTGGGAATGGGTGGGTTAAAGAGCCAATCTTAAGATATTGACAGACTGTATTTAAGAAATATTTGCATAAAATAAGAAGGTACATACAATACACAAAGGATTTTTATGTCAGTTTTTTGCTTGTTAAGATTCATATAAAGACTCTAAATTTATCTTTGTTACTCTTGATATTAAATCTCTCTTCACCGTTATTCCTATAGAATTTGGTATTGAGGCCATAGGTGAGTTCTTATGTATGAATATGACTATCTATGGTAGAGAAATTGAGATGCTTTGCACTTTACTAGAGATTGTCTTAAGGAATAATGTTTTTATGTTTCAGGAATGTACATATCACCAAATAAGTGGGGTAGCTTTGGGAACACCAATGGCTAATGTATATGCAAACATTGCGGTGTCGAAATGGGAGGAAGACTATGTATATAATTGTCCATCTGAAATTAAAGATAAGATATTCATTTTTAAACATTTTTGGGATGACATTTTTTTATTATGGGTGGGGAAAGCTCCTATTTAGATCAATTTGTTATTTTTAGATTTTCAGCAACATATTCTTTTGACAAAATTCATTATTTGGATGTCAGTTTGACTAAAGATGAACATAATCAAATTAATACATTTATTTTTTAGGAAAGCTGTACATAAAAATAGATATACCCCGTAGGAATAGCATGCATGCTCCGCATACATTTAAAGGTATTGTTAAGAGCCAGTTTTTGAGAATGAGTAGATTAACTACTAATGATAGATGAGTTAAATAATATAATGGAAGAGTTTAAACAGCGGGCGTATGAGAATGGTTTATTACAGGACATAAAAAATGAAATTTTAGATAAAAGAGGTTCTGAGGCACAACCATTCTTTAAGCATGATTACACTGATGTTCCTAACAATAGTAATGGGAGTATCGAGGGTCATATCCGTTATGCTACAACATATAGTAGGAGATTCTTTGATGTAAGGAGTATTTTAATGAGGAATTGGATTATACTAACAGTTATGTCTGAACTGGCTAATACTGGAGGTGAAAAACCTTTTTTTGCCTATCTTATAAGGATTTGCCCCCTAAACCTAGTATATGGGTGTCAAAATTTGGAATGCTTTCATGCCTTAACTGTACATATTGTAATAATATTATTAGAAATAAAGAGTTTGAACATCCCATCACTAGTAGGAAATCTATTTTTAAATGTCATGCCACATGTAATACATCAAACCTAGTTTATTTAGCAAACTAAGTTGAATGTTTTGCCTTTTACATTGGTAAAAGCACAAGGAAGCTAAAAGAAAGAATTATAGAAAACAAATCTGAAGTACGAAGAAGAATTATTAATAATGCCCTTGATAAACATATAACAGACAAGGATGAGACCATTAGAATTTTATTTAGAGTTATAGACATACGTTATAAAAGTAAGAGAGGTGGTGATTTAAATAACTCTTTAGAACTACTCTTTAGAACTGTGTGAATATGAATGGATAGTATGACTCAATGTGGACCGTGCTCCTGGTCTAAATACAACAGTTAGTATAAAGTCAGTTCTGAAGAAGAAACAAATGAAGTTACGATAGTATATTTTTATGTACTTTTATATGATTTTACATATGTGTTTCAACTATAAGAATGTTTTTATGAATGGTTATTTTATTTTGTTAATGGTATATATTCTCCTTTAAGTTGATTGGTATTCATTGAATAGGAAATTGTATTGGGCTGTGTTATAACAACGCTTATATTTACATATCAAGATGGTTTGTGACTTAAACACACCAAGGAAAGGTTGTTACATTAAAGCTTTGTGGATTTTTTATACAATAAACTACGTGTTTCTTTCTCTCTGCATGTCTGCTTTGTGGGGTTTGCTCATCTGTTTTCATGTTTATCTCCAAGTACAGTTCACCATTATGCTGGTTTGGTCTGTTGTCTTTTGCAGTTAATATTATTTCAGGGATTATGCTATACAGGGTAGTGTTTAAAGTTAAACAAACACAGTGAAAGCATGCTTTGGAAGAAGGAAGATGGAGACAGAAATTGAAGGAAAAAAGGTACTTGGACAGATTAAGCAGGGTGTAAATAGACTTGAAGGGAAGATAGAGAAAGACAGTTTTAAAGAGGGCAAACTAACTGCTGGAGTCCTTGGTAGCAAGCTCTAGGGAGGGTACAACACTAGAAATTACAATAGTTTTAACCTATGTCTAATGCTGTAGATGTACTTTGTTCTGCTGTTATTACTGTATTATTTCTAGGGTCATTTCTGTTCCTTTGCACCAGTTGAGGACCAATTGCAAGGTTGGTCGCAGCAGCTGCAGTTACAGGATGAAAGTTCCTGATTTACTTGGATGGCAGGGATGTTATTAAGTATAATAAGAGAGTGATAGAATTAGCTGCACTGTTTGCAGTATGCTGGGAGAAATAAAGATCGTTAAAGGGTGAGAAGAAAAAAAAATAAAGAATTAAGTCATTAACACAGTCTATGACTAACAGCAGGGCTGTGATAGCGAGAAAAAGAGTGCATTAAGTATTAAGTCAGCAGATGCAGGACTTACCTGAATGCACATATTGAGATAAACAGAATGGGTTATGAGGACTGCCTGGGGTCCACAGGGGTTGAGCAACAGGAAAAAAGAAGGAAACACTATTCTAGACTTCTTTCCAGCAAATGACTTAATAGTGGCCAACACATGGTCCAGAAAGAGAGACAGTCACAAAATCACATACAAGAGAGGCCTTACTCAGGTAGACATCCTCCCTGAAAGGAAAAGGCACTAGAATAGAATCAATGATTGCAAAATCATCCCCAGTGAAACAGTCAGTTCACAGCATAAACCACTGGTTGTAGCAATCAGCAGCAAGTAGTGGTCAGAGAAGGCTCTAAAGTCAATGGAGGACAGTGCAGTGGTGCAGCGGTAGTGTTGTTGCCTCACAGCAAGAGGTTCTCCTGTTCGATTCTCAGCTGGAGTGCCTTCTGTGTGGAGTCTGCATGTCCTCCCTGCATTCATGTGGGTTTTCTCCTGGTACTCTGGTTTCCTCCCATGTTACAAAGATATGTATCTGGAACATTTCTCTCCGGGCCTCTGCTGAAAATTGGATTCATTCCAAGTTGGACTTTCTCAGTAAACAAATGTTAAATAAATAAATAGAGACCAGGCTGAAGATGTGAATTACTTATGGCTCTAGCAGCTCAAGAAAAAGAGGTAACAAGCTGAAAAAGAATGGCAGTGCCTCAAAACAGCATGTATGCGGACTACAGAACCGATGTGTGAAGACTACAGAACAGATGTGTGGCTGAGCCAGGTATGAAAATGAGGTACATAAGAAAAGCAGGTGGTGGAATGCAGAAGTCCAGGAAGACCTCAAAAGAAACAAGGAGTACAAGAAAAAGTGGGAAATGGACAAGACAGACCAGGCTAGGAAAGACTACTGGTTAGCTAACAAAGAGGCTAAGAAAGGAGTTGCAATAGCAAAGAACAGGGCATCAGAGGCATTCATCAGTTTCTGGAAAGTGACTCAGCAGATGTCACAAAGAAACCATATCAGGCTACAAGACAAAGACAGAAAGATAACGAAGATAGTTAGACACCCTTCATAGTGGATACCAACAACAACTTACTCAGCCATCCACAAGAAATTAAAGGCAGATGAAAGGAGTACTTCCATCAGCTTTTGAATGAAAAGAACTCTGCAGAAGCTGTACTGCCCCAGACACAGCCTACAATGACAGAAGAGGAGGAGCCCACCCTAGAAGAAGTAAAAAAAGCACTAAGGAAAATTAAGTCAAGGAAAGCAGCAGGCTTGGGTGAGGTCACAACAGATATGATAAAGATGTGTGAGATAAAGAAGAAAGGGCTTCTGAGGGTACTCATAGCAGTATAGAGCAAAGGGTATATCCCGGATGACTGGAGAATAAGCATACTAGCATTAGTGTTCAAGAACAAAGGGGACATTCTCAATTGTGGGCAGTATGGCAGTATCAAACTCCTGTTGCATTGCATGAAACTTCTGGAGAGGGTGCTTGATGAACAAATATGCAGAGTAGTAGAGAGTAAGATGAGAGATGGGCAGTTCAGATTCAGGTCAGAATGCAGCACAAGTGACCCGATGTTTGCAGAGACACATATAGTTGAGAAGAAGCTAGAGATGAGGAAAGAGTCCAATCGGGCAAGCCTAGACTTAGAGAAATCATATGGCAAGGACCCAAGAAAACTGATTTGGGCAGTCATGCGGTGGTTTGAAGTCCCAGAAACATTGGTAGAATTAGTGCAAGCTATTTACTAGGGCCCAATAACATCAGTACCAACAGTGTCTGATGTCACAGAAGGGTTCCCAGTAGGAGTGGGTGTGCATCAGGGTTCATCTCTGAGCCCACTGCTGCTCATACTGGTGATAGACTACATTGGCAGACAGGTCGGAGGATACAGATCAACAAAGTTGCTATCTGCAGATGGTGTGGCATTACAGCCAGCCTGAGCAAGAACTTCAGGAAAGGATAGATGAATGGAATGCAAAACTGAGGGTACATGGGCTGCAATTGAGTACAGATAAAATATTTGTAATGGCAACAGATAGGAGAAATCAGAAGAAGCTGAGAATTGATATATAATGGAAAATAGTGGAACAGGTTAACAGCTTCATGTATCTGGGAGAATTGGTTGAAGAGAAAGGAAGTCTGGATGAAAAGAGACCAAGATTAAATCAGAGGATCTGCAGCCAGCTGGCACAGAATGTCAGGTGTTGTATAACTGAAGAATGCCAAGAATCTGAAAAGTAAGGTGTACAACACAGTGGTGTGACCAGTACTATTCTATGGTTCAGAAACCTAGACAGTAATGGCAGAGCAGTTGCGGAAGCTAGAGGTGATGGAGATGAAGTGCCTCAGACAGGAGGTATGATGCACATTGTGGGACAGACAAAGAAAAGACGACATAAGAGCAGAAGCCAAAGTAGCTCCAATTGCAGAAAAGATGAGTGAGAATAGATTGTGGTGGTTTGGGCATGGCCAGAAAAGCAGAAGGCAATCTAACAAAGAAGATTTGGGACAGACAGGAAGAAGGCAAGAGGAAAAGAGGGTGTCCAGTAAAGAAGGGGATGGTTTATGAGGAAGAAGTCTTGAGACAGTCAGGCATGTGTCAAACAAGTAGGAGAGTGGCACTGAAGAGAGAGAGAGAGAGAGAGAGAGAGAGATGGTGACAATTGGCACAACACCCTGATCCCATGTAGAAAGTAAGAAAAAAAGGATTGATGATGATAATAAACACCAGGGCTGTTATAAGCCTAGCTGCACACCCTAAACCATTTTGGATTTGAGTATTATGGGCCTCTATATGGGGGGGGGGTAACTAAGGATTTGTTGTTGGGGTGTTAGGATAATACTTTTCTTACTGATGGCCTCTGTCTGTCAGGGACATAGGGGCCAGACCAGGAGTAAATTTATGATTTCCATCTATATTTCAAAGATTTGTTTGAATAGGGTCAGGAATAAACTCTGTTTCACATGGATGGAGAACCTATACTATAGGGTGGGAATCCTTTGGGATACATATCTGTCTCTCTAACACATTCTGTTTATGTCACAAGTGAAGTGCATATCTCTGGAACTATTCTTTCTGGTGCTCTTCATTTTTCACATGTGCAATAGATCCATCAGGACTAGGTTTGAGGAAACCCTGTAGATAATGTTAAGCTCCACTCTCAGCAGCCTGTAGGAGACCGAATGCAAATACAAATTCTTTAGGTTATCAGTGTAGGACAGGGTATTCATGCCTTGAATTCTCCTAATGACAAACGTTTGTGGGTGTTCCAGCTATTGCAATTGTCTGGTTAGGTACACTCCAAAGGGAGCACTGTACTCAATTACAGATCTGACATTCTATGAAAATCAGTACAGTTAAGAGGTATGCCTCCTTCCAAAATGAGAGAAATGTTAGAGACCTTGGAGCTTGGGGGTACAATTCCCTATTGTTTGATACCTGTATAATGATGGTGGTCAGGAAATCCTTCTTCTTGGTGCAACTAATTCCAGGGGACTATCATCCAGATCTGAAGAGGTCATTGTTCTCTTAAACCTAACATTGATTAGGCAATTCATTAAATGCAATATCCCCTTTGTGATATAACTCACTAGATGTATCTGATTAGTTAGTAGAGTGCTTAATGCTGTTCCTTCTGTATTAATGGTGCAGGGCTTGAAACTTTTATCAGGCCGCAGCGGCATAATAGATAAGGTATTGACTTCCTAAGCCACAGGTTGTGGGCTGGAGTCCTATCTAAGGTTGTATTATTTAGTCTGGCAATTGAAGCAGAATTAAGACTCTGAGCTATTAACAAGCTGCTTGTGCTACATGGTTTGATTCCCTCAGACTTCATTTGCCTAATGTGTGACATTGAGTAAGCCATTAACCAGGCAGACCTTTGGGGCAATTGGGGAATGTGGCCGAGGCTGCTTAATGGTCCCCCTGGACTACATGTCTTGCAACTACCCATTAACCTATGCCAAAAAACTCAGAAGACCAAAAAAAATCTTAACAAAGAAGATCACTGGCAGAAAAACACTAAACTATCAGGAAGTACTGAAAATGCTGTCTCTAGTTTTTGTATAATGTAGACTACTGAGAAGAAAACAGTTCCTTGCCTTCTGAGAAATTAGGTTCATAGATAGTTAATAGGCTAGAATCTCTAGAGCCCTTACAAGGGACCCCAAAATGCTGGACCTTCTGTATCTCCATAAAATAAACAGTCCCACAAATAAAAAAAACAAGGATCTAAATCCTCACCACCAGAAACATAAAACTAGGTGAAGGGTAGGCTCATTATACAGTACCTTCCATAACTCTGGAATAGACTTCAACTACATATTAAGCAATGTGATATATTATCTTCTTTCAAACAAGGACTGGATGGCAGGCTTCTATTTACAAATTCATCTCTGACTTTATTGGTCTTGCCCACCTTGAGAGAAGGGGCTTGGTATGAGGGTGGGCAGTAGCAAGGTATAAATGGTTGCATGACTCAGTCACCTTGTAATTCATATGATTTCTATGATTCAGTCATGTGTATGCATGGTTTACAGGTTTAATGTCATCTGTACATGCCATTGCATTATATGGTTCCTTTGCTGTACTGCTTGGCTAGGAATGTCTGAGATTTTCCATTACAGATATTCACCCACAGTGGCCAGTGTGATATGGCTTCTGTTGCTCTACCACCAGTCCTGTGTTATCTGCAGATGTCATGCAAATTTCAGAGACTGCTTACACATATTAGATGTCAATGTCCACTGTTGTACAATGCACAACTCAGACAGGCAAATACACACCCATCACAGTAAACAACACACAGATGGCAGATAGAGACCTACTGTGTACCAACAGTCCCATGTACATGAATCATAGTATGCTGTCTATGCCATATTCATATGTACACATGTACAGTAATAAGAAAGAACATTATACACCGCATGCAGAGCCTATAACAAATCCAGCCATTGTCTGGTATATTACAAGATGTTGGCCTCCTTTGTTCATATCACCAGCACGGATATTTGCCTTTGCAAGGAGCAGTATTTTACGACACACATGGTGCATGTAATGCAAATGCAGTCCTGCAACAGTGATGGGTGTGCATCTGCTTTCCATCCAACTTCTGCACTTCCATGGCTGCAAATATAGTACAGCTTCCATCTCATTCAGACTGTTGGCAAGTGATGTGCTGATGAATTCTGCATCTATGTTTTTTCCCTAGATCATGATGGTTACAGAGATGTGGAGGAAGGATTTTAGTGACAATTGATATGTTGTCACATGAATGTTGCACAGGAATGGTGCCTGTGGTTATACCTGAACATGTTGCTGTATGGAAACCTGCAGCAGCTACATAACATGGCTGTCATGATAAATGACTGCAGACAGCATATGCAGCATAATAACTGTGCATACCATGTTTGAATGGCTACATGCATCTGTAACTCTTCTTAGGCACTGTTTAAAATCATGGTATCCTAGCTTCTTTACAGGGCTGTAGATGGCCTTTTATTCACAATAACACATATCATTTGGAAAATATCACACACATATTTTGCTTCATGCATTTCTATCATACTTCACATGTGTAGTAATATATTTGTGATATTACTTTCCTATGCCCTTGTATATGTGCAGATATAAGACAGAGTTTCTACAGCTTAAGATATGGTTTATTTTGCTCTGTATATGCGGCTGTTTATTTTTCTCTGTATATGTAATGAAGCCATTGTAGGAGGACATGACCTTGTCATGTGACACTCAAACTGTGATATGTGTCCTTGAAGAAATATATGTGTCCACCCTTCATAATGATGACCATGGCTGCCTGTATTATGACTATATTATAAAAGGCAGACTGGAGGAGTAGTGCCCACTATGAGAGCAGGTGGTGATATGACAATTTATTTATTTTTAAATAACCTATTAATTATCCCATTAGTGAAGTCACATGACTGCAGTGTGTATTCAAATACTTTTGTATGGAGTGTGTTTTTATTCTGAAGAAATCACTGGCTAACAGCCGATGAAAGCACTAAATAAAGGGTGTTTTGGTTTCTACCTGTGAGCCGCATTGCTCCTTTTCTGTGTTTCACAATTTATTTATTTATTTAATTTTCTTTGTTGATCAGGAAAGTCTGATTGGGCAGAACTGATTATCAGCGTAGACCCGGAGATGGGCCAGGCCCAGATGCTGCACAGGTGCACTCTGCAACCAGATGTGAACTGTGTAATCAGTATGTTATAACTGAAAGGAGTAGTTAAAGTTAGTGACACAGCCATGTAGTCTCATTCACAGGTGACAGAGCATCCTCTGCATAATATTGGTTTGACTCGTATTTTGTTACATTGCTAATGTCTGTTCACAACATGTACTTTTTCTTTTTTTGTCTCCCTTTTCACCTGCAGATGAACCCATACACAATAAAGATATTAAGCCTTCCTGTGAAGCTGGCTGTGATGGGTGCAAAGCCAGGATTGATAAGTGATGATTTTAGAGGAGGCATAAATGTTTTTTACTGTCTGATGCTTACAGCCACATAGCTTCTAGTAGCACATGTTCAAGATTCTGGCACAGTGTTATTTATATATACATATTTTTAACATCTAGCAGCATATCAAGTGTATGTTACTGCATTCTGAAGGACAAGTTCCTCTGTGTAATTCTAGTAACTAATTCAGTCCCCTGTCCAAAACTTTGTCTTCCATATGTGTTACTTACAATATCCATTGTGTTATCCCTTGCTAACTACAAATCCATGTCTGGCTAGCATTTTGTTTTGGCTCAGAAACTCTGAGGTATGGCTTAGTGTTGTTATATATAATTTCGGGGATTTTTTTTTTTGGTCTCATCTTTGTCAATTTGGTACCTGGGATTGCAACCCCCAGTGTTACAATATGGAGTCGTTTGGCTTTCCCACTCTCATACTTCCCACTGTGTGATGTCACACACACACTGTTCCTGCAAGATCTAGCTCCCTTGTGTGAAAGTATGTCCACTTTTTTATTTCTCCATTTCCTCCCATGAAATGTTCACATGCCCACTACTATGCTTCTTACAATGGGTACAATTTTCACCCAAAAACTGCCCTGCCCTGCATCCCTTAAACTGGTTATTGGCTCTAATATGTCCTCTGTCTGACTACTATATGTTAATCTGTTAACCAATTTCATCATCTTAACTATTATTTCCCTATACCCCTCTTTGTCTATTTTGGAGATGTGAATGGGAGTGCTTAAATCCTACCTTAATGTTACCCTTGTACTGCACATAGGTGACATGTCCATATGTGAATGTTTAGTCTGCAAGCACATATATAGCCTTGTAAACAGATGGAATTGGTTTGGTATAGTGACACATATGATACTGCAATCATGATCATATAAAATGCTGAAACTGCCAACCTATATGCAACACTACACTGTACACATATAATGCACTATGTGATGTGTTGTGTGCTTTGCCAACTGTTAAGCCGTATGCATGTTGGATGTCCACTGTATGTGGATGTATGCATTGTTTCTTATAGATTTCTGTGGCATGCCATTTACTGTTGTTGATTATCTGGATTTGTATTGATCATTATTCACACAGTCATACCCTACATATATGAGGCACATCCATTGTTATTGATGCCAGACATAATAAAATAATTATCTCATAAAGAAGAAATTAATTTATCAGTGTTCAATGTGTGCAGGCATTGTGAGGTATGGGGCATGTGTCATTAGTGCTAATGAGATAGCTATAGTGAATTGCATGTTAAGTGGTACAAATTTCTGAAAATTCTGAGCAGAACTCTCAGAATATACACGTCCCCACAATGAAGGACAGCAGAAAGGCCAAAGTAATGGGCAAGACCACTCATAGGTGTCCACATAGCCCCAGCAACATCCCCCCACATGTACAACAGCAATAGTAAATACAAACAAAATAATCATACCATTTTTTTATGAATTCGATTAAAGCTAACCGTAGGTGCGTGGGTTTGCTCATCACTTAGCTATGGTTAATGCAGCTTAAATGACTGAAGAGGATAACAAATTAGATATAGGGAAATAAAGCAATATCGCAATAGTGTAGTGGGCAGAGCATTCACCTTAGCAATATAGCAATAGTGTAGTGGGCAGAGCATTCACCTTATGAGCAGGCATTCCTGGTTTGGTTCCACTTCAGCACATTCCATTTTCCATGTCAAATCATGGTATGACCAATATTTTAGTTGCATAATCTACTAAATAACATATATTTGCGAACTGGAGTACTGCATTAAATGCAGACGTGGGGTGTCAGTGTCATAATGTTGCAAAGTCCACAGATAATCACATGTGTCCCATACAGTATATGTACACAGGAATCATGGATACAAATGGAAGGTAAAATGTGTAATGAATGATAACTCCATACAGCTTCCAAATCCCCCACCTTCCCAAGAACCATTAGATGTTACTGTCTAAATTAGCGCAGTGGTAAGCGGGAATAAGCACTAGTAAGCAAGTGTAAGCACTATTAAGCAGTAATAAGTGGGAGTAAGCATATGTAAGCACTGGTAAGTGGGTTTAAGCCCGTTTGCACAGGGGTAAGCATTGAGCACACAGGTTAAGTCATATTGAAGCTAACTCTTTGTAAGCATATTTAACTGGAGGTTAGCATTGCTTACCCTCACCCAAACCCACGCAAACCTACTTACAAGTGCTTAAAAGTGCCTTAATCACTCTGTATCGAATAGCCACTGTACTGCCCAGCAACAAAATGAACAGCCTTGCAGGTCTTGAACCCAGGACCCTATACACTATACTTACAGTAGTTAACCACCAAGCCATCACAGCAGTACATAAGAGTGAGGTATCACAAAAAAAACCCTCACTATAGTAAAATCAAACTGAACATGTGAAAGGAATCAGTATACAGTCATATGTTCTATAACCTACTACATAACAGAAATATGTGAACTGGAGTACTGAAATGCACCCAGATGTGAGGTGTAAATGTAATAGAGTGTTGAATTCCCCTACTAAACACAAGGACCCCATACAGTGTACGTACACATGAATCATGGATAACAGATATATATATATATATATATATATATATATATATATATATATATATATATATATATATATATATATATATATATATATATATATGATGTAATGAATAATAAATCAATGCCAAAAAGCAAATATAATGCAAAGTCAAATTTAAGCAACGCTAAGCATTTTACAGGCCAGCTTAGGAGGTGTAAGCAATATGTAGGCCAGCTAACTCAATGTGCCCAGTGGTATACCCCTTTAAACAATGCCAACCTTAGTACGCAGGTTTGCCCATAGCTTAGCCTTTTCAAAACTGGCCAATTACAGCAAAGTGCGGGAATTCGGCACTACTTAAACCCAACAAGTGGGAATACATCTCATAACTGGTTGTAGCTTCCCCTTGCTGGCACTATGGCAGAAAGGGGAGATGGAGTGCGTTTCTGGGTGCAGCACTGGGGCATCCAGGAGTCCAGAGTCATGGCAGGACTCCTTGTCAAAGACCATGAGCAGACACTGCTGCATGACCAGTACCAAGGTTCCCAATATAAGGTGGAAGCCTGGGACTGTCTTGCCCGTGACCTCACCAGTGCCACTGGCATACCCCGAACTGGTGAGCAGGTCAGGCATCACTAGGCCAAACTGAAGCTGTGTAAGGGGGGATCTCTTGGAACTGTGGAACCAAGAGGCTAGGACAGCAGGGGCTGTCCCAGCTGTGTGCAAGTATCACTCCACTACGTGTGTAATAATTACCAGCTCATGTATATTATGGATAGGTATGGCTACATATTCCTCTTATATCCTTCACAGTGGCAAGTGAGTGGGCCGTGAACCAAGAGGCCCATGGCTGTCACCTCGAGAGGTTGTGACGTGAGGCAGGTTAGTAATACTTTTGCATGTACTGTCATAGGAAATTAATCTAAAAGTATTAGTAAGGTAATTGCCAGTATAAAACTTGTATTGTTTAAGGTAAGTACTGCATACACCGGAGAATATGGCAGAAAGAGTATCATATAGTTTGCATGTAAATAAAATAAAATAGCCTGACAGTAAAGGTCTAACTGTTAGACTGCATGTGTATACCCAGGTATCATATGGTAATGTAGATTTGCAATCACTTAAGAGTACTGTTGCATTAAGCATTGTTACCCACACTGTGCAACATAAATAAAAAAGTAGGAATGTCTGTATATGACTGGTGTAATCCCCAGAAGTCATTTAGCACAACTGAGAGAGACATAGACAGAAAACGGTGAAAAGGCAGACAATAAAATCCAAATAGTATATGCAACTGAGACGTGAACTGTTGTATTTTTAGCACACACAGCCATGGTTCGAATCCTGGAAGTGGTAGTAGTCTGCATACAGAATCATACCCCACAACTGTACAGATATGTCCAGAATGTCCAGTAAATTGGCCCATACCTGCTGCCTGTCACCCTGTCCCCCTGGAAAATCAGTGGGATGATCCCAGACATATAGGCAGCAAACAGGAAATACAACTGATTGACACACATCTATGAGAACAAAGCTGGGACACTAGCAACTACTCAAAATCTTATGAGAGTAATAAGCCACATATGTCCCATTTACACCCCCATGTTGTAAACCTGTGACTAGAGTGTGTACAGTAACAGAGTGAGATGTATGTGCATAATAGTAATGTGGAATCTGGTACTCCATGTGGCAACATTCAGGTAGTGCTAACAAATTGCTCCCACAGGTCTGTCAGATACGAACACTGTGCTCAGAAATAAAAGAATGATATCCTGTACTGGTACTGCTTACTTTGGTATTGTATGGCATTGTGACTGATGCAGTTGCTCTGAATAATAAGGTATTACTCATCACTGTCACTCACACTGTCCTATATAATATAACTGTCTAGGAAATCCTGTATAAGAGTGTTGTAATACAAGGTTATAATTTAAAACCACAGGAGAATTATAAGACAGAAAGCAGACAGGAGATATACAGCAATATCTATATAGCCCACACAACTGTGAAGGACAGTGTTTTAGTTTTAGCAGACACAGCCATTGTCTGAATCCTGGGAGTGGAAGTAGGCTGCATGCAGAATCATACCCCACAACTGTACAGACAAGACCAGAATGTCCAGTATATGGGCCCATATCTGCTGCCTGTCACCCTGTCCCCCTGGGAAGTCAGTAGGATGATCCCAGATGTTTAAGCAGCAAACAGGGAATACAACTAATTGCCACACATCTATGAGAATAACTCTTTTACTCTAGCAACTCCCAAAACTGTTATGAGAGTAATAAGCCAAGTATAGCCTATCTACACCCCCATGTTATCAAGCTGTGACCAGAGTGTGTACAGTAACAGAGTGAGATGTATGTGCATAATACTAATGTGAAATCTGGTACTTTGTGTGCAACATTCAGGTAGTGTTAACAAACATTGCTCCCACAGGTATGTCAGATATGAACACTGTGCTGAGAAATAAAAGCTTGATACCCTGTACTGGTACTGTTTACTCTGGTATTGTGTGGAACTGTGAGTGTTGCAGTTGCTCTGAATAATAAGGTATCACTGATCACTGTCACCCACACTGTGCTACATAATGTAACTGTGTAGGAAATCCTGTATAAGAGTGTTGTAAGTCACTAAAGGTTGAAGAGGGCAGTAGTCTAGATATGTCCTGATATGTCCTGGTTCACCTGCATGTGGTCAAGACATGGCCAGAGTCTGCACAGAAAGAGATGGACAGGTATGTGCACAACATCAACCTGGAATCTGGGAGTATGAGTAGAAACAGAGTTAACAAACATTTCCTCCACAGGTATGCCAGGTAAGAGGTGTATACTGCAGGTAAAACCAGTTCATGTATAAAAATGGCGACAGCCATATCACTGTCCAAATTAAGGCAATAGGGTAGTGTAGTAATACTTGTAAGGTACAGATAACAGCACTGACTAGGAAAGTAATGCAAACTACAGGAATATACTAGTTGTTAATTGACATCTCCCCCCACCATATCTCCAACAATAAACTAAATACCCACCTCAACTGGTATGTGATGACTTCACTGTTATGCTGAGACATATGTCCTATTTGTTGATAATTATTTAAATCTGTTTATATGCATGTGCTATGTTGAAATACTCCAACACTGGTGGCATGGTGCCATCAATGTACCTGCATGCTGTTATTACCACTGTGGTCCCATATATGCATGTGTTCTGTTTGCTATACAACTGTTCCATATCTGATGCCTGGGTTAATGGGAATATCTATGCATGCTGTTATACCTAACCCTAGAATGTGTTGATTATTACTAACCCACATATGTTGATACACCATAAACACCATAGCACGTATGGGAATGTGGGTCCCAGTGGACCCACCTGTCCCACTTCAGCTGGCCTTGGCAGTGGGCCCCAGCATGTCTGGGGCCCAACCTGGGACCTCCTTGTCCATTGGTCCTGCACCACCTTCAGGTGGAACCCCCTCAGGGGATGGATCTAGCCCACACTGGCCGCGGGCATGGGCCGGGATCTGTCACCCATTGCCAGGTCCAAGTTGTGGTGCATAGAGAGCTCGATCAGCAGTTTGGAGATTTTCTATGCCAGCTCGAGGGCCACCTGTCAAGATAAGAGAGTTGGTCTGCCTCTCCATCTTAGCCCCCAGCACAGCCACCTTCGGACTGTGAGGTGCAGTGATGACTGCTGATGGGTAGGGATCTCAGTCCCACTGTTCCGACTAGGGGGCTCATAAGCTTACGATTTCCCAACACCCCTCCCCATCAAGGGTGTTTAACCCCCACATGTGTCATATACTGCACTTGTATGCTTCTTGTTTGTCTTGTCTGTTAACCTACCCAATCTACCTCACCAAATATACCTACTATCCCTACCCAACATCCCACTCTTACCCGAAAAAAAAGGGGGCAATCTGGTCCCCAAAAAAATATCGCCCCATACATAGCTGTCCATTTTGCACACATGTCCATTGGACACGTAATCTGGTCTAATTGGCATCACAACATATTATTGTTGTCCTCACCCCTCTCTCAGGGGTTTGAGTGTCGAAACCTACCTCCAAATTCAGTGTATATGCACAGTTGTTGCTGTACAAGAAATGGGCAGCTATGGAACTTCCCTACACCCTCCTGCACATCCCTAGCTATTTTCCCTACTGTCTTTCCCTCTTTGTGCCCCTTTTTCACCACTTTCCTATCAACAGTTTTTTCTTTTCTTTTAAAGAAATTAGCCGGAGTAAGTGTGAGTAAGCACTTTTAAACAGCAGTAAGTGGGTTTCAGCCTGTTTGCATGGGGGTAAGCAATGCCTACACATATTAAGCAATTTAGAAGCTAACTGAGTATAAAAAACTGTAACCGGAATTTAGCAGTGCTTACCTCCGCGCAAACTCACGCAAACCCGCTTACAACTGTGTAAAAGTGCCTTAATCACTCTTTATCCAATGGCCTGTGTTCTGCCCAGCAACAAAATAAACAGCCTCTGCAAGGCTCGTACCCAGAGCCCTGCACACCATAGCGATTTACCACTAAGCCATGTCAGATACACATGACTCTGATGTTTTCAAAAACACATCATCCAGCCCAGTCATTCAACAGTATAGGAAATTAATTTAAACATATAGATATATTATATGTGTGTGTATATATATTTATATTTAAATATATATATATATATATATATATATATATATATATATAAAAATGTAGATATAGATAGATATATAGAAATATAAACATATATGCATACATATGCATACCTCTATAGATATATATGTCTACATCTATATTTCGGGTCTATATGACACTATTGAATGGACTAAATAGCGAATGCTATTTAGTCGATCCAATACTGTTGAAATGGCAAAATAGTGAAGTCACGGAACATGGGAAAAAATTTGGTGGGCTGTCTTGGGAACTTTACCATTTCCTCCACTATGGTATGATCTCGGAGTTGGTATATTTATGTCGGGTGGGGTGTGGGAGACACAGCCCCCCACATGGGGTGGTGTGGTGGGTGAAGCCCCCCCACTTAAATTTGTGTTTAAGTTTCTTTTTTTTTTTACGGAGCAGCAATTTTTTTCCCTGGATAAAAATTTGCTGTTCCGTTTGTTAGATATTTTGTTGTTTCAGTATTATCAGTACAATGAAATAGCGTTCACTATTTCCATCATGCGATAATATGATATAGACGCTATATATATATATATATATATATATATATATATATATATATATATATATATATATATTGTCGCCTCACAGTTAGACGTTGCCCATTCGATTCTCAGTTAGAGCGTCTTCTGTGTGGTGACATGCGTGAATGGGTATTCCTTCATTGAAGGTTGTGCATTAGGCCTGGCAAGCTAAGGGTTGGGAGGGTGGCCTAATGGTTAAGGTGTTTGCCTTACAAACACAAGGTTCAGAGTTTGAGTCTCACAAGGGATAATTGGCTAGGCTTAAAAATGGCTCACAAGGGCAGTTAGCTTAGTACTAATCTGTGAACCTGTATCTGGTGAATTATTTCTAGGGCAGATAGCCTAGTATGAACATATGAACCTATAACCTCGAAAAAGGGCAAAGCAAAATTAATTTAAAATCGGTGGCAAAAGCCAAACACACTCTGGCTAGGCTTACAAATGCCCTAGGGCAGATAGCCTAGTATGAACCTATGAACCTATAGTATGAAGTTATGAACCTATACTGCCAATCATTAGCAGACCAGAGTTCCGCTGTGGTGACCCCTAACACTTATATATATATATATATATATATATATATATATATATATATATATATAGCAATATATATATATATATATATATATATATATATATATATATATATATATATATATATACAGGTATATACAGACATACATATGTAGATAAAAATAGGAACATAAAAACATGTATGTTCACATACACCATTAATGGGGTTGAGGGGGCCCATGCAGCATATGTCTTGCATGTATAGATATCCAACCCAGCAGCCAAACACATCTGCCCTGCAATACACTACCAACTGTTGCAGATCCCATAACAAGGACCTGACACAACATGGACACAAGATGTTAACAGTACTCCTTTCCACCTGTATGATGTCAGGCTGGTATCAGTAACATGTCATGTAGTACAGTGTGGCTACCATAGGGAATGTACAATGTGGAAGCAATCAACATCCCTAGGATACATATACACAGACACATATATCACATATATGCCGACACAGATGTACATGCATACATATATAGATATATATATATATATATATATATATATATATATATATATATATATATATATATATGTATATAGATAGATAGATAGATATGTAACTACAAATACACACACAGAGATATGTATAGGAAGATATGTATGTAGAAGATGCACACAATACAGAACAGCCACTATGCCTACAGTTGCCACCTTAGCAACTGGACACTGTATGAGCCACCCATGCAAATGCAATTGTTGCCTGCAACATTTACCCACAGAGAATTCAAAGGATATAACACCACACACAGGTTTGCATACATGGGTAAGCTTTATTTGTGTACTATTACAGTTGTATATGCCCATGTCATATAGCTGTTTAGACAATGACATACATATAAACAGAGTAATGCAACTGTGAAACATTATATTAATACAGCAGTCTGTAAAGGTTTACATATGTTGCTGTCCAGGCAGAGGCCTTCAAGTAGTATGATAGTAAAGACAGGCTGGGCCACAGGATACCAATCAATCAACAGTACATAATGCAGATGTATAGACCAGCAGCCTCTATCTACATTCTGTACACAATCCCTAGGGGGTAAAAACCTCAGCTGACACAATGGGATGTATCTGTTACATAACAAGGCATAACTGACACAATCACACTGATGAACAGAACAGTCTGTATGGCAGGAGGCAGTAGGCCTGCATTTACCTAAGGTGAATTGTATGGTAATGTACCTCCAGACACCTTAAGGCAGCTTACCACTGATACCCCCACATGTTGTAACAGCCTAGGTTAGTTATGGTACATCCCACCCAGACTCAATAATACAGGGCCATATACCACTGTTACATACACTGGCTTCTGGTGTGCATAAGGGCACACATGTATTGTGTAGGTGAATCACGCACATATATGGACCCATCCCCACAGTATGTGTGGGGGACACAACAGCAGTGTACTGATGGCAGGAATGGCAGCATGACATAGTCACAGCCCACTACATAACAACCCCTGACAGCATGTCATATGTACAAAGCTTGGTGGGTAGGTGGAGGACAGAGGTTGACACACAGGAGGGTGGCCTAATGGTTAAGGTGTTTGCCTTGCAAGCACAAGGTGCATGGTTTGAGTCTCACAAGGGATAATTGGCTAGGCTTAAAATGGCTTACAAGGGCAGTTAGCTTAGTACTAATCTATGAACCTATGAACCCATGTGTAAAACTGTTGTTATACACTAAGCAAGTTGCTGGTGTTACAGGATAGTCTGCAACATACCCTTAGTCAGGAATATGAAGTTATAACCAGAAATGGATGTAGCCATCTACTGACATGACTCAACACACACACTGCCAGTGATATATGTGACACAAGACCTGTGTGGTGGACAGACAAAACATAATAGGCACACCTTTGGCCATCAAGAGGATAGGCCCACAGTAGTGAGCTATGCAGACAGGCTGCATTCCAAGTTAAACTAGTATATACACACAAACCCTGTAACACCAGTGCTATACAATGCATACAAGAACACTACTCACACTCTGTCTGTAGTTCTGGAACCTCCTACAAATATGTAGCTGGCCTGAGTGTGCAGGTTCTCCTGTAAGAGATATTGCTACCTGGTGTCTGTAACACCGATGCCCACACACAGGAAGGATGTCCATCATACAGGAAAGGTATAGGGACCACGCCCACATGATGTAGGGATTTATAGTAGATGGTTGCCATGACAGTGGTAACTGGAAGTACTACACTGCATGCTGCATGCAGGAAGCAAGTGGAGGACACTGACTGGTGCAGAGGCTATCACTTGATCATGTGCATCAACTACAAATTCCATGCTGCAATCTATGCAAAGCAGCTCATTCCATTTACTGGAGAGAGACTGTGAGTGAGAGAGAGAGAGAGAGAGAGAGAGAGAGTGTGTGTGTGTGTGTGTGTGTGTGTGTGTGTGTGTGTGTGTGTGTGTGTGTGTGTGTATGTGTTTGTGTTTGTGTATGTGTGTATAAAGTACAGAAAAAAAACATCCAGAAACGTCTGCATTCCCAGAACAGGTATGTGAAGTATATATGCATGCAATTGATCATAGTACTTGGTCCATAATAATGAGGTAGATGATTTGGAATTATTTATATGTGACTTCAGGTGTTGTTGTTGTTGTAATGATGTTCAGCTGAACAACTGCTAAGGACAATAGAGTCCGTCCCTGTGGGTAGTGGGCCATACCCGTCAACCGTGCAGAGCAGCACTGACTGATAAGATGTAAGCCATCATAGTGTGTGTTGTGTAATGGGAAGTATATATATATTACATGGCCAATTGCTGGTGGTGGAAGTAATGCCATTTATGATGTACACATGGGTCCCACAGCTTACCTCTTGCAGGATACTCAGGTTATTCTGTACTGTATCATGCAGGAATTCCATAGATGTGTAATAGGGTACCTGCAATCTGGCCCTACATATACCCCCCTAATGTCAGGCTGTGTCCATATGTGGCACATGTCTGTGTTGTAGCAAAGAAGAACAGTGCAGCTGTGCAGGAAGGTGTTGTGAGATTGTGGACCTGATGTCTGAATGTACCCTACATATAGGTATGCATATGTGTACATATATATATGGATATACATACATGTATCTCCACAAATATACAGATACCCATGTGTAGACATATATATATGAGCACATATATACATCACATATATCTACACATATATAGATATATACCGATATGCACATGTCTACATATATACAAACACACACACAAACACATATGCATGTAAATTCATGTCCCCTATATTACTACCACAGTGCTGCAGGCTATGTGCGAGGAAACAGCACACATAGCAATACACACAGATATCTAAAGATGTCAGTGTGTGCAACACGGATGGGTATGTCACATGTGAACCCCTTGTTGGGACCACATTGCCCTTGTCTGTGAAGTATGGAATGGGAATATAGGGAAGTGTGGCAGGTATAGTTGTGGAGGTTGTCAGGGTTGGTAGATATAGATGACAGCCTACAGGAGTGGTATGTGACACACGTGGTGGGTAAACACCCTGGATGGTGTGTGTGGTCTTTGACGTGGATGCCCCATGGGCCCCGATATGGACACAATTGGAACAAGCCTCCCATCCACTGCTTCTCACAACAGCAGTCCATGTCCTGAAGTTACCTGGCCTGAAGGCTGAGCAGAAGGAGCATGTGGGCCCTGTGAATGTGTAGTGGGTGCCTCAAGGTGATGTAGCACATCCCACATGTGTCTGTGGAACCCATTATAGAGCAGAACCTGTACCTGACCTCCGGGGACAGGAACATGTCTGTTTGTGCCCCTGGGGGGGGGACAACATCCCCTGTGTTGGTTCTACCTGACAGTATTGCTGGACCAGTACATGAGGAGGCCCCAGCGTGGGTCACACATGTGATGTGGCCTGGTAAGATGGGGGATGAGTTTGGAGAGGGGGTTCTGCTGGATAATAGTACATATACATGCTATTGTGTCACTGTTATAGGACATATGTCAGTAATAATAGTCTACACAATCCCAGAACATGTCCAACAGCATGCATAACTGCAATAACACAGAATGTCAGATGTGCAGCAAACACATAGCAAGCATACCACAGGCATATATGGAACCATTGTGGCCCTGACAATGGCATGCAGGTGACTAGTCTGTAACAGGCCAGCAATGATAGTGTCCACACAGGGAACATGGCTACAAACACATTGCACAAAGCATGGTACAGTACAATATCTGCCCCATAGGATGGTATGCTGTAGCCATACCTATTGAGTTGTGTGTACAGTTTGTTGTCGCTGATATGGTGAGGGGAGTGACAGTGATGTGTATTAAGAACTGTGGTAACCTTGCTGCATGACTTGCTCACACCTGTGTCCATCTTTATGTCTTTCAGGCACAACATCTCTGGGAAAGCTGCCAGCCTACACAGCAGCTGAGAATGAAATCCTGCTGAATGAACTAATACAGCACTATGCAATCCTGTTTGGCTGGGCTGCCCATGATCAGCAAGAGTGGACCACCCTGTGGAACGACCTAGTCCACAGGGTCAATGATGTCAGACTGTACAACTGCAGTTATGAGCAGGTCCGGCATCATTGTTCTGACCTGCTTTGCAATGCTTGTCAGCATTCTGCTGCAGTCCGGGGGGATTACCTCACCCTCATCCATCCCCCCTGACATGTGTGGAGGAGCTCCTGGCCAGCCTTGAGGTACCTGCCTGTCCGGCCAGCCACCAACCACCGGACACCTTTGTGGATGTGGGTGCCACCCACAAACCGGCCAAGCAGCATGCAGGTAAGGCCACAGGGCACATCCATAGACCACTGTTGCATATTCATTTGCATGGCACAGGTAGATCATGCATATCTGACATGTCATATAGATATTTTGTTGCTGTATAGTAGTGATAAACAGATGTCCATATGTGGTAGTATTGTGGAAATGTATTGTTGATGTATTGTAGTACTGTACCCACTCTGTAGCAATGCCACAGGTGTGGCCACTGACTTTGTATCTTTCACCCTCTTATGTAGGTCTCTCCAGGATACCACCAAGGCAGCAACCAGTGAGTATGGTTTATGTAGATGCTTGCCAATACACTGGGCATGTAATGGCAATGGTATAGTCCATGCACACATCTAACACACCTACCCAGAATGCATGCTGTAAATGTGCACATATTGTTGCTGTGAAATGCACAGCATCACAGGGGTGACTATGATGGGGTATTGGAAGGGTATGTCAGAAAGCTGCATGATAACTAACATCCTGTCATTGTGGAATGTGTCCACAGGGAGTAACAGAATGGTGGGAGACATGGCCTACAGTTGGGACATGTATGGGACAACACCCATATACAGTGCAACACCAGTGTATACACCTGTAGGACAATGACAACTGCTGCAGAGATACACTATGGCATAAAGCATCTCAGTGGTCCACATTATCAGCTGGGACTAGGCTGTAATGTGGTGTTCAGTCTATCGGACACTGCAAAGTGACACACATGTGTAGGGCTTACTTGTGATACATCTGCATAAAGGATAAAGGAGGGGGTGTCAACATGGCACACCAGTGCACTGCAGCAGGGATCCTAAGGATGCTAACAATGGCTGTATCAGCACATAGCCAGGTTCAGGACCTGTGGCAGCCATAACCCTACCCCCACAGCAATAGTGGTGGCAGTGTGTGTGAACACCAAGGGATATGCACATGAATAGTCCTTGCAATCATGCAGATTAGGGGGACATGTGTAGGGCAGACTGAACATACACTGTCAAATGCAGATATCCCACGCTGGTATATCCCTGCCAGGAGTAGTGAGTGCTGTAGTACACACAAGAGGTGCAACAAACCATCATGATAAGGGTGTGCATACATATGCCCACATGGTGTTTATGCATCGTGGTCAGCATCTGTACACCTAAAACATTCCATAGACACTGCATGTGAAAATACAGGACATATGTCACATATTGGGCTCATGTAAGATATGTGGTGATGTGGTCCCATAGCAGATCAAGGATGGGTGCATCATATCAATAAGAATATGCACCCCCCCCCCCATAGCCACGGTATGCTCTGATGATTTTCAGTGTAAAAGTATTGGATTGGTCATCCATGGTCTGCTGATGTTGAGAGCTGTGAATCAGACATCAGGTATTCACAAATGACATCTGTCCACATATCATCCCAGATATGTGTTGCTGGAAAACATAGGGGCTGTGAGCATTAAAGCTGAAATAACCGACACAGTAGTACACATTCAGCAATGGGCTGTACACCTGTGATGTGTGGTGCACAGTACATGGCAGGGTGCAGAACTGGTGCACAGTGATACTGTGTACATGGGTGCAGTGGTATCCAGGGGAAAGGGCTTCACCTAGTGACACAGCACATGCATCACACATGCATACTGTTGCTAGCATAGATTGACTATAGCAGCACTGCATGCTCTTGGGTACAATATGTTATGCATGTTGACAGATGGGTAATAGGAGGACTGTGTGCACTATCATTGTGCAACCTCACCTGTGTGTGTGTGTGTGTGCATGTGTGTGTGTGTGTGTGTGTGTGTGTGTGTGTGTGTGTGTGTGTGTGTGTGTGTGCGTGTGTCTGTCAGTGTGTGTGCATCCTGGTGGGTAGTTAGTTTGTCTGTAGGGTCACTCTGGTGATGTGGATGGAGGTTGATGCATGTAGGAAGTGTGTGTGCATGTGTGTGTGTTTGTGTGGCAGGTAACAGTAGCACATCGAGGCCTGTACCTGGATGTGCTCATGGACCCCTGGCAGGCACAGTCCATGTGTCCATGGCCGGAGGCAGTGAACTGCACACCCTGCCAGGTATGGTCTGCAGCTGTCCATAAACACCTGTATAGGGCAGCCACATGGCAGAACTGTGTGCATGCACACCCACACTCTATACAAACACACCTAGGGCAACTCCATACCAACACACACCACATCACCTCACCCAGCTTACCTCAGTACACCCCTCACCCACACATAGTGTCAAATGTATGGCCCACCCTTGGCCTCTGGCAAACCAACAACACACCCTGTGCATATGATGATACCTGTGCCACATCCCTGTCATCAATATCATCAATGCAGGGACAGGCTAATATGGTTCTGATGCACACGGTGACTGTACCACAGTGTACCACAGTACTGCAGTATAACACATATGCAGTAAAGTGTAATGCATATATGTCAGGTAGTGTAGCCATCCAGCAATGATGCATTATAGCTGTTAGTATCACTGGTTGATTGTGGTCTGTATAATTTTATCCATTTGTGTTGTAGGTGTACATATGTCGGCACGAGGATGGTCTTCAGTCATATTCTACAATTTTGTATGGCACTGTGGTGACACCATGTCTGTGACATATCTGGGGTACAGTTGAATACATTCCACAGGTTAGTATAATGGTTATTGCTTGTGCCACATGGACAGGTGACCCACTGGGGTGTGTATACCCTGCATCCTGATGTAGACGCATCCACATACATGCACACTGTTACTTGGCAACACTGGGACTAGACCCCTACCTAGGTATATAGTGATACTGAAGTGTGTGGCTTACATTGTACACACCACACAGCTTTTAGGGTGGGGTGTGTCCTAGGTTACATGTTACATGCAGAAAATCACCAGGCATATACAGTATGCTAATGGGTAATGTAATGGGTGTATATGGACAATACATAGTGTGACATACCTTCATATACACACTAACTCATTACAGCCAAGTGCTCCTCCAGATGTGTTCTGCAGTTAACTCCTACTGCTCCTCTAGCCATCAAATATTGATTGTTCATATTTGCATTAATAATTCCAAAACCATGTTACTTACACGGTACCAGGATATTTTGTCTTCAAGCACATGCAATAACAAACACAACTGTATTGATATTTGACCTCCCTCAATGAGTACTTTCTAGAACTGTAAGGTGATAACTTCATTTTTAAAGGCTTAAGCCACACCCACTGGGAGTTAAAGGCACACACTCAAAAGAGCTATACCGGAGGGAATGAGTTAACAAACACATAACAGGCAGAGACACATCCGAGAGACCGGGCCTATCACTGCTAACTAACTTGACTGTGTGTCCAATGTGTTACAGGTAGGCTGCATACAGCACATGCATAACTGGCCTGGATTGTGGTATCAGTTACCTGTATGGTTGATGGTGACAGTGGTAACCATAACGTGGTACATGGG
Organism: Protopterus annectens; assembly: GCF_019279795.1. NCBI lineage: Eukaryota > Metazoa > Chordata > Ceratodontiformes > Protopteridae > Protopterus > Protopterus annectens. The sequence goes on along the minus strand of NC_056730.1, from coordinate 360,429,132 downwards.
ACATATACCGGGTGTACCTTGGTGTAATGACAGTGTACACAGCACCCACATCCCCCAGTGGATATTGTACTCTCTGAAACCCATAATGACACTCTGTCATACCCACCATCACACATTGGTCATGACTGTGATACAACACGTAGTATTCCCCAACAGTGGTACTACAGGGATATGGATCTAATGCACATGTCACATGCATAGTAGGGTGTTGCATTGTCATGCCTCACCTATGGGCAGCAACAACGCTATCTGTACTACTGTGTGGCAATGGGTATTGTAATAGATGTATGTGGCCTCGGAATGCTGTACCCTACAGATATACGGACATGCACACATACACACACTTGCCAGAACACAACTGGTATCCCATGCCCATTAACCCATTTGTACAATACTGTTGTGCTGGTAGTGCAAGGCTCGTGTAGCCGGTATGGAGAGGAGCTTAACAGGGTACATGTAATGCCCCATACAGCAGCAGCCACAACTGACTATGGCAATGGGTTTTGCGGTGGTTGTGAAGGCCCTCATGGAATTCCCAAGTACAGGTGTACTAACACACAGACACTGCTATACTCAGTCATACAGACATACACATGTGTCAATACAGGGGTGCATCGCTGCAGGCGGTCATAGCTGTGTGCCTAGCTATTGTCCAAGGAGAGATGGGTTGTGTGTACAGTGGTATCCTGCCACCTGCCAAGAGGCAGCAGGCAATCTATCGACAGACACTACTATGGTGACCCTCAGGGTGACAATGACATGCATCAGCCAATCCTCCAGGTGCCTCCTGCACATGGCCACTGACGTGATCAAGTTGACATGTATGCAACATGCATTACAAAACATGGTTAGTGTCCGCAATGGATACCTGTACCCAACCATGTTCTTTTGACTGTGTTAGTGTAGTGGAGGTACCCATGGAATGTGGTGCGTACAAGGTGTCATCTCCTATATGTGCCAGTTCTTACACAGCTGGGCAGACATGTCAGTGTCAATCATGCTTAGGTTACCTGTACATATCCCAGCTGGATACCTGCCATCTGCACATCTATATATGGACTGACAGTCATCAGCTTGGCAAGTAGCTATACAATAGGAAGAGTGTGTTGACAACAATATGTATGCCATAACTACATGTCTAGAAGCCCTCACTAACACGTGCTTTACAGACAGTAGTCTACAGTTACAGTCCACATGTCAGATCATTACCCAGTAGGGGTTATATAATGTGACACATATCACACACCAGGGATACAACAAGGAGACCTCAGAGCCCAGCTGTGCTTGCAGGTGTGCCTGTTGTCAGTACTATGTTTAGCACTCTGCTCTTACCTGGGTAAGCACTGTCAACAGTAGTACCACCATGATACACTACATGCCAGTGTGACAGCATGTACCCTGGGCTACTACCTCTGTATGTAACACATTCACATGGATAACAGTGCTATACAGGCCTCATATACATCTGTATCCAACACATTACACACATACCTCTTGCTACTGTAATGACAGCACATAGGTGCATGTGTTGTACATGGCATAACATACACTTATTACAGATGTCATTACCCTGCTATGTTATCAGACTGGGTGGTGTGAACTGGTTACCAGGGCTAAGCCATGCTTCAACATTACTGCAATATAACAGCTGAGCTGATTTATACACTGGTAGTTGAAGCCTACACTGTGTAAAAGCCTGTACATTTTACCCATAGCTTAGCAATGCTTAGCTTCGCACAAACTCACGCAAACATGCTTAAAGCTGCTCAAAACTGCCTCAACCACTCTGTATCTGACATCCCCCGTACTGCCCAGCAACAAAATGAACAGATTTGTAGGTCTTGAATGCCGAACTCTATACGCTATAGTCACAACACTTAACCACTACACCATGACCACTGTGAAGACAGCTGTTGTTTTAACAATATATCTGCACTACACATATTGAGTAGTATTGAACAATTGTCTTTACTTCCAGAATCATGTAGTATTTGTTATTAATATGACTGTTGCATCACATATGTTGTCATATTATAATGTACATATAGCAGATACATATGGTGAGATACATCTGGGAGGGTAAACACAACCGTGACGTTTACACATAACAAGAATGTGGATATATTAATATAATAGGTTGATATATGTCTACATGTACATACACATGTATATTCATACATATGTCTGTATACACATCTGTATAGTGCAACATATATATGGCCATGTGTACATGTCTTCATATGTACATACATACACACATATATATATATATATATATATATATATATATATATATATAGAGAGAGAGAGAGAGAGAGAGATGTATATATATATATATATAGCTATTAATGTATGCACATCCTATGTTTACAGATATGCCTATTTATGTGTGTGTGTGTGTATATATATATATATATATATATATATATATATATATATATATATATATATATACACATATGTAGATATCTATATGTGCATACATATCTATTCTGATATACCTATTACTGTCAATATATATGTAGATAGCCATATGTATATGTGCATATGTGTCTCTATCTGTATATGTGTAGACATATATTGCTCTGTATATGTAAATATCTTAGTTTATATGTATATATATATATATATATATATATATATATATATATATATATATATATATATATATATATATATATATATATATATATATATATATAGATATATATATATATATATATATATATATATATGTACATATACATATCCATCTATGTATGCTGATATGTTTATGTGTATATATCTATATAGATAAATGGAGAATTATATATACATATATGTTCACCATATGTCCTGAACATGGAGTGGACCCCTGCCCCAGCCCCAATAGTGTCACCTATTAGTGCAAGGGGATGTCAGTTATGTATTGCAGGTATATTTGTAGTCTATTGCTACTGTAATATGGATTGTCTTTACAGTCATGTTGTGTGTGGGAGGTCACATCTGCTTTTAACATGTTTGCCATTGGCTACTGACAAACTTCCTAAGGACATCATAGTGCAGTACCACTGCTACCACAGTAATGATCCTGTGAACTACAGCAGAGATATGGCCAATATATGTGGACAGTCTGACACACTCTGGTTAGTCCAGAGGTATACACAGAACCCCTTAGTGCAAGACATGTGGACCAAGCCTGACAATGTGGATGTTAACAGCCATGTAGATGGGTATATCACGTAAATACTTGTATACATTTGCCCCCATAGATTTTGCATTCACACACCCCTGTCTGTCCTGACACATAATAACACTGGTACAGAGGTGCCATGGCCACATACTACCCACTAGTTAGTGACATACATCTGTACAGCATCCCACTGCTTTTTCTGACATACATGACTGTTATCGTCGCCCAGCAGCAGTACATCTGGCAAGTATCTGGGCATAACATCTCAATGGGTAAGTACACTTAGCTGCTAGGCATGTAACAAAAAATTGTGCAGGCTACAGGCAGACTGCCACAACACTGGCCTACATTTCCTATGGGGGAATACACATGTACCTGCATATATAGCAGGCTCTACATGCATGTCACAGCACAGAGTAACAGAAACCTTTGTGAAAGTGCATAACCAAAACCAATGTGAACATAGCCATAGCCACATATGGTAAGATAGTGTAATATTACAGTATCTGGACTATCTGATCAACACCATCCTCATATGCGCCACTCACACACTAACACTACATATCCTGGGCCGCTACACAGTGTGGTCCAATGCCTGTCTGTGGTATGGGACATGTGTGTGTTTGGCCCTACAAACATGTAAGCTGACAGAGTAACATACAGTGGAGCAGCATATAACATCAGATAGAACAGGACCAAGAATAATGACATCTACCACAGTCTGTACACAGGCCAAGGTACATATTCACAATACACACAGTGTCGCAATCACCATAAGTAGCCAAACCTCAGTACTGTACCCACAACCACAGAATGCCCAGGTTATGGCCTCAAATATAACCCCTACTATGCATAACATGTGTAGCAGTCTGATATCTCACTGGCTCGTTATCAGATATGATGTCAATAAATATAGTTTACAGAACATATGCGCCTCTTACTGCATGACATATGTACAAAGGTTGACAGAGTTGTGGCTTGAGGCACAAGCACAGGGCCAATATTTTCATGCTGCTGTGATAACCTCATACATGTACTGTTGTAACAGGGATTGTTGCAACATATGGCCTATGAGGGATATTAAGTCAGTTACTCTCATGGCTGTCACCATGTACTGACTGCAATCCTCACACTATGCATCTGCAATTCACAGACAGGTACTCTGTGGGTAACACAAGAAACAAAAGGCACCACACACTGCCCATTCTGCAGATGACCCTACAGATGGGGGTTTCCTCATAAGCATAGCACTGACATGACAGGTATTAAAACATGTAGGATCATATCCGCACACACCCTGTTAAACAAACATTACTCCAAATGCAGTATAGCAGCACTTACATTCTGTAGTCATGTCAGGCACATCCCCCTCTTGTGTGTTGGCCTGTTTGCACAGTGTATGTTGTTAGAGGTAAATCCCCAATCCATCTGTGATGTTGTTTGCCAAACAACAGATCTAGGTCCTGCTCGCAGTGAATGAAAAGGCCCAACACCAATATGATGTTCCTAGATATTGGAGTGTGTTTCCATGCAATTGGCTATGGGAATGTTACCACAGCTGTTTCACATGCAATCAGCTAGAAGAGGGCTACAATAAATGCAGAGGCCATCAGCTGATCATGAGCATCAGTTACAATACACATGCTGCTGCCTAAGCAAAGCAGATGTAAGTCTCCACATCCACCAGAAAAGGTGTGAGAGAGGCAGACAGAGGCAAAGATAAGTCAGGGAGGGGTGGGAAAGTAAAACTTAAGTATGTTTGTGTCACACACCTACCAGTATAGAGTACCAAACCCATGACTATGTATTGCTATCACATGTCTAGGCAGTTATTGGATGTGCCACATAGGTTACATGTTGAGGAGCTCTCCAAATATATATGTGATGGTGAGTATCATCTGCAACAGTGATATGGTAGCTATATGGTAGGTGTAGTACATGTGCCTATCCACATGAACAGGTGTCAGTGTCAACACAGCCACACTCTCTCAGGTACCCACACACATTGACACACTTGACAGGGTCAGGAATACAACTCCTCACTAGTTAGATTGCCACAATACAGTACTGTGCAGGTATCACATGCACCACAGGGATTACCCAGAGGGTATATGGGCAAAGGGTATGTGGAGGTGTCTGACATTAGACAGCATGCTTCAGTATGCCAATGGGGTTGTAGTGAGTTTGATTGTGGTCATAGGCATCATACACCACGCACACAGACACAGGGTGCCAGTACTGACATGGATGGGTGCATTGCTTCACAAGTGTGTACTGGTCAACTGTGCCAGATGGCTATACAAGGCTAGGTGATGGGTATACCTTGGCATCAAGCCACATGATAATGGTCTGCAGTGTGGCTTAGGGGTGTATTGTCTGGATTGGTCTACACAGGTGGGTATTCTATTCACCATCCAGTCACCTGGGTAACTATTGTGTGTGGCCATTGCTGTGCAATGCTTGCCATGTATGTGTTTCGTAGTCCATGACATGGATGGTGTCTGGGATGTGCAGACATCCTGCATGCATGTACAGTGACATGTGGAATTGTACCTGGGGTGTCTGGCCCATGTTGTGTACACAGATTGTTATCATCAGATGTGCCAGTCCTGGCCTCATGTGGCAGGAACTGGTAATGGACAGCAGGTTGATCCTGCACCTACATTGATTGGTACAGGTACTCCCTGGTGCCAGTGGCATCTCTCCATACAGGGCATGTGTTTAAGGCATGGGATGTCCTTTGTGGGTCACATTTGATGGCACCACAGGTGTTGCTGATGTCCAGTGGGGAGCATAGGGAAGGTGCCCTGTCTGCATGTACATGCCTATTGGACTGATGGACAGGGTGCCATACCCTCTGTAGCCCACTGCAATCACACCATGGTTAATATCAGTGGGCAATATGCAGGGTACTACCAACATAGCTTTTGTTGCCTAAGCAAGTGTGTGTGTGTGTGTGTGTGTGTGTGTGTATGCGAAACATGGGTTGAGAGTGTTCTCTGGGTAATACAAGGGTTGCTAACTTTGTTCGCCAGGCCTTGATGTCACATGTAGGGGTATGGATTTTCACCCCAGCCTCTGGGCTATTTCACATCTGTTATCCCTGTAAGGTGGACATTGTGACATATACTAGGGCCACCATATAAGAAATTTGCAAAACACACTACACAATGAGTCCAGTTGTGACACACTCACAGCCACCTCCACACAGAATACGAATGATAAACACAGACACACATATGCCATGTTTGGGATTTGAACTCCTACCTAACTAGTTTATTACACTTTACAGTTATAGGACGTGCCACAGAGATTACTGGAGTGCTTTTTCCCCAAAGGTGTATTTCACAGTGAATGACATTAGCAGGCTTGCCAAAGTAGGGCATTTGAATTGTAGTATGTGTGACTAGCCTAAAAAGGCATTGTTCCCTACAGACATAGACACACACACACAAACCTCTACACCTGCCATGTGTGGGAATAAAACCCCTACCAGAGCTCTATATCACACTACAGCTTTAGAATGTTAGAGGGCACACCACAGAGATTATTGGAGAATGCTTTCCCCAAAGGTGTATTTCAAAGTGAATGACATCAGCAGGCTTGCCAAAGTAGGGCATTTAAATTGTAGTGGTGTGACTAGCCTAAGAAACATTGTTCCCTACACAGACATATAAACACACACGCAAACATCCACACCTGCCACGTGTGTGAATACCAGAGTTCTACATCACACTACAGCATTATGCTGCTAAAGGACGCAGCAGAGGTATTACTGGAGTACTCCTTCCCCAAAGGTGTATTTCACAGTGAATGACATCAGCAGGCTTGCCAAAGTAGGGCATTTGAATTGTAGTGAGTTTGACTAGCCTAAAAAGCATTGCTCCCTACACAAACATAGAAGCATGCACACACAAACATCCACACCTGCCATGTGTGGAAATAAAACCCCTACCAGAGCTTTACACCACACTACAGCATTATGCGGTTCTAGGACACACCACTGGGATTACTAGAGTATTTCTTCCCCAAAGGTGTATTTCACAATGAATGACATCATCAGCCTTGCCAAAGTAGGGCGTTTGAATTGTAGTGAGTGTGACTAGCCTAAAAAACATTGCTCTACACAGACAGAAACACACACAGTTGCCTCATCTGGGATTAGAATTTCTACTTAGCTAGTTTATCACACTACAGCAGTGCACAGTTATAGGACATGCCACAGAGATTTCTGGGCAATGTTTTTCCCAAAGATGTATTTCAAAGTAGATGACCTCAGCAGGCTTCTCATAGTAGGGCAATTGGGAGGGCAGTGTGTGTGCATGGGCCATAACCCATTCATCTAGAGGTTGACATACCAAATGTGGGCACATGCAGGGTTATATACCACAGGTACATGTATACAACTCCTAGATGACTACTTCCTTGTACAGTCATGTTGCACAGCTAGCACTTGCACCACATAGTCTGTAATACTGACAGATACCAGTGGCTAATGTCTACAGTGAGTGACATTTACCCCTCATGTGTTTGTAGCCATTTGGCTGTGTGCTGGGTGGGACTGGCCTCGTAATGGATGGCTCCTTGTCACAGCCAGTCTCTTCCACACATCTATGTATGTCTACTTTTGGCTTATTATAGTGTGCTCTCCTTGGATATATGTCTGTAGTCCTATCCACTGTGTGTGCAAAGCATGACCGGTGCATATTGAGGAGTGTAGGCACTAACATCTACAACTGCCAGATATGTATGGTCCACTGTTATTTGCAGACATGGGCTTCATTTGTTTAATTGTGTGAGCATGCCCAGTATGCCCTTCTGTATTGAATGTGTGGATCAATTCCAGGTAGTTTGTACTCCAGTGCAGATCTTTGTGTTGTACACCTACAGGTAGAAAACTGTTTATGCAGGGTATCTGTTGATCATTTGGCAATATGGGGACAAATGGTCCAGGGGATAATGTGTACTGTAGGTGATTGTGTCTGTGCTGCTTCAGCTACATGGTACTGTTGTTAGCAGAGGTATTCAGACATGTGTACTGTTATACACTATGAGGTGGACATTCATGCTCACAGTGATGTCTTGGGGGACAAGGGTGACTGCAGCTGTGTCTGTTATTGTGGGCAGATGCCTACATATTCATGGTGAGTTATGCCATTCTGGAGAGGGAGCTACAGACACTTGCTGCTGGATCTGTGTATCTGGTTCAGCACCTTGGTACAGTGCTGGCAGAGGATCCCATACTTGTACATCCATTGACATGACAGTATGGCCTTATCTTTCTGTGGCAATACCTCACAGCTGTACAGATTTGCACAGGTTACTCAGAGGCAGGGGCCATGAGTCAGGACATTACCCCTATTGTGTTGTACGGGCAGGTATGTAGCCACCCATTTATGTGTTTGCAGGCAAGGATAGTGTGTGCACACAACTTTGTGTCGGACCTTGCACATTCCATGCTGCCCATGCTCCCACCCCCCCCTCTTATTCTATCCTCTTCCATACATTATGCATACATTCTCTGATACTTTCCCTAAGGTTATCACCCCATTACAGCGGTTTGTTGGTGTTGGTCCACAGTTCATGCAGTGGAGCATGGTGGACATGTTACTGTGGTTTTTACACATGGCCTTGCATATGGCTTATGTGGATTGAGTTATGTTATTTGGGTGTCCATGACTTAACATGCATTGGCAGTACATGTGAGACACAGGCCTTTGGCAGAGGCCTGTGCGCCATTAGGTATTGATGCGGGCCAGATGTGGCAGACCATTGCATTCTGTCAGTCCTACAGTCTCAGATGAAGACACCCTTGGAATTGTACATACAGGTATGCATCACATTATCTGGTCCTGTAGTAGGGGATACCCTACTACAGGACCAGATAATGTGATGCATACCTGTGTTCTGCTTGTATATCTAGCCCAACAGCCATGCCATGTCAGTCTGTTTGTTGAGGCCTGGGGAGGTTACCCATATGCATCATTCAGAGGCCATAACACAGCCTTTGTTTATGTTTATCTACACCTGTCCTGCTAGCTGAGACTGTTGTTGTGTATGTGAACCTCCCTGATTGGCATATGTGAGTCATATGGACACACATGTGGCCCAGCACATTTCCTGCAGTGGGTTTTCTCACACTGTGTAGTACTGGGTACTATGGTGATACTAGTATTTGTTACAGATCTCATGGTGCTAAATATAGATGAAGGCTGCCAGCTTAGCCAGATAAACTTTTGGAGATAATTCTGGCATCTGTAAATATTAATGTAAACCACAGGCTTGTTGTCTTAAATGTTAAAAATAGTGTTACATGTGGAACTGGATAAAATGTAACAACAGTGCACTTTACTGACCAATTAAAGCATTTTGTGACCCTTTGATGTAAACATGGCTGTGGCCAGTCTAGATGAAGGAATTATTACTATTGTTTTAAGGCCAGAGTTAATGGCCAGAATTTGCATGCATAAATGTCCTTTATTGCTCTGGGTTCTGCCCAGAGGTGAAGAATGTAAATGTAGTTTCGGTTAGCCTGGGAACCCAGGGAAGTGTGAAGAATGATGTAATGTGAACCAGGAATGTGATTTTAAAAAAGGGAATCAGAGAGCATTAAGCATTTTTGTCTTGACCATCCAACTCATCAGCACTGTCTTGCTCTATATGTAAGTTTATCTTAGACTTGTGTTTTTTCTTAGAAATAGTTAGAAACTAGAAAGATTAGACTAAGTGTTTTTCTGTGATGTCAGAACTGTACTACTGAATTATTTTAAGTATTTTTCTGTGATCTCTGAACTCTTGATTAGCACTGTGTAGTAAAAGGTATTGTCTTGTGTTTTGACTATTTGTTATTAAATATTTTTAAACCCTTTCAACTGTGGCTGTTTTTGAATATAATTTAAGCTCTTTAGAGTACTTGCATGTCATTGGTAAAATTGTACAAAGCCACTCGAATAGCTTTAGCCCGGTGCTGTACTACCAAATGGATATTAATATTGCACAGTAATAATTGGACACCCTTTTAAAGCCTTTGAGTAGCTGATAAATATTAGTGGGTGGTGGCAACTGGTACTACCATATAGTCTGGGGAAAAGGGGAACAGCTGGCGAACCTGTTCCAGCCTTCTCCAGGAGTGTCTGTGTGGTTGTATAAACTCTTCTCAAAGTGTGTGTGCGTGTGTGTGTGTGTGTGTGTGTGTGTGTGTGTGTGTGTGTGTGTGTGTGTGGCAGGGACACAAATTACTGGTTGGACAGAGAGGGTGCTGGAGGTTTTATCTTTCCCACTAGTCTCTGGACCTTATAGCTGTCCCAGTGGGGAGTCTTATTGGGGACCTGGAGAGCAAGGGAGCGACCAGCCCCAGACTGGATGTGATCTTTGTGTGCTCTTAAGGGACATTGCACTTTACTGTGTGTATTTGTTATCCTTTCCTCCTAGATGAGACACCCCTCACTGGTGTTAGTGGTGAGGATTGAGGCTCCTTGATTGCTGGGCCAGGTCAGAGGCATCACATATTAATTGTTTGGCAGTGGTGGGATATCCACACCACATATTAATTAGTTGGCAAATACTAATTGGCTGTAGCGGTGTGGGTACAGTGAATTCTGGTAGTTTGTGTACAGTGAGCTCTGAAAGTGTTTTGTACTCTAAATCAGCCATGCAGTGAATAGTCAGAGTTCAGACCACAATTGTTTTATTTCTTTTGTTAGCTTAGTTAGTCAGCGTGAGCAGGCAGCATGTCAGCAGAGGAGTATGGAAAGCTGGTAAGGAGCCAGCTGGCTGAGATGTGCCAGGCTAGGGGATTGGTGCATGGAAACCTGACTAAGACAGACCTGACTACAGCCTTGTTTACAGCTGCATCAGAAAATAGCAACCAGGAGGACAATCAGAATAGCAGTGGAGATATAATACCCTAGGAGAATGGACAGCTCAGCCTTTCTGCAGAGGACTTAAAAATCCATCTGGAGCTAAAGAGATTTGAGTTGGTGGCCAGGAATTTGGAGATAGAAGGAGCTGAGAGACTGAGAAGTCTACAGGCTGAGGAGAATGAGAAACTGTTACACCTGGAAGCCGAGGAAAAGGAGCAGCAGAGGAAGCATGAGAGGGAAATGCTGACTCTTTGCCAGAGTCATGGAGGTAATGGGGAAGGCAGTAACTGGACCCCAGAAGCACAAAAGGTCAGTAGATTTCTTCCCTAGTTTAAAGAGGGGAATAATTTTGATAGTTTCATTCATATGTTTGAGACGGTATGCAAACAGTATGGTGTTGACCAAAGGCTCTGGGTATAGTTCCTGACCCCCTTATTCCATGGTAAAGCTATAACTGTTGTGTCAAAAATGTCTGTCATTGCATGTTTTGATTATACTCCTGTTAAAAATCACTTGTTAGAATTGTTTAAGCTAACACCTGAAATGTATAGGAAAAAGGTTTTGTGAGCATAGACACAAGGCAGATGAAAGTGTGTGTGAATATGTTTCTGAACTGAGCACTTATTTCCATAGGTGGGTGAGTGGATGTTAGGTCACCACTTTTGAAGGGCTGGCAGACCTTTTGGTGAGGGAGCAAGCCCTTAGCACTTTGCCTGAGGACATGAGGATCTGGTTAGCTGATAGATAATGTGCCAATTCAAATGAGTTGGAAAGAAGGGAGACCTATACCTGGCAAGCATGGCAGCCCTGCACAGGAAAGGGACCCCCAGTACTGCTCATGGGTCCAAAGGAACCCATGGTGGGCAGCACAGATTGCCCCAACAGAATCTGCTAGTAGCAGGGGAAGCCACTAGTCCAGGTACACATTCAGGAGCTAGGGTTAAATGTTTTGAATGCAAGCAGTGGGACCATGTGGCATACAGGTGTCCACAGAGGCAAGGTGGGGAACAAAAGGTGAGGGAGCCAGTAAGTGGGAAAGACAAAATGCCAATATTAGGTTGTCCTGGGACAACAAGGGAACCACACTACCACCAGAGGTTATATCCTATTGTAGTGAATGGCAAAGAGGCCATTGCCAAGAGAGACACAGCCTCTGATATAACCATTGTAAAGCCTGCAATGGTTACAGAGGAGCACTACTTGCCTGGGCAGTCTACTCCTGTCAGGGCTTTAGGAGGGATCTCATTCCAAATACCTCTGGCTAGGGTACACATTGACTGGGAGGGTGGGAAAGGAAGCCAGCAAGTAGGTGTGTTTGAGGATATAGCACACAAACCCATGCACGTTCAAGCTTGCACGGCCCAACATCATCTCAGGAAACAAACAAAGGCCAGCAATATGGTTCCAAAGGCTTTATTGGAATAAAGTAGGTGCCATTGAAGCACCATAATACTCTCACAACAACAAAAAGCGTGACCTCAAACTAGTTTCGGTAGAACACCTTCTTCAGTGAGGACAAATAGCAAAGACATGCTCCATTAAACACACTCCATATTTATATATATCCATAGCCAATAACAAATGGCTACCACTTAACTGCATATTAATTATTTAAAGTGTGCAAAACATTATTAAATAAAATGCACTTCCCATAATGATCAGTATTCAGAATAGAATATTATCCATATTCTAAACACAAAATGTGATATAAATAACAATATAATATTGAAATAGATAAACAAATAGTGCCAAGGAATATGGTGTGTAATACCATATATATGTATAAGGTAAATTATAAATGGTCATTTAGTCCAGGTGGGAATAAGGCTCCCAAATGTATAATCCAATATTTTTCTTTGTTACTAAGAATACTTTGCCAACCCAACTGATTTTGTCTGTTCCCCTGTACTTTATCAATGACCGTAAACATAAATTTAGCAGATTTATGTTTGATGGAATGTTGGTATAAAGCATTACTGATTTTATGATTCCGAATATCACTGCATGTTACGATATATCGTAATGAAGACAACACCCTGAATACTAAAATACATAGGAAATATCCACAATTCAACACATTACTCCATTCTTCAAGCATGCACCCATGTCACACCATCCGCAATATTCCAAAATCACAGTATTTACGCATAAAACGTATTAACTCCTCTCTGGTTGATTATGAGGACGCTAAACAGGATTTAAATAAGAGATTTTTGGATAGAGGTTACTCATATAGGGACATTTCTAGAGCTAGGGTGTGGACAGACCAACATGAGAGATCAGATCTTTTACGATACCAAAAGAAGGATGGTGTTATGGATGACACCATTAGATTTATTACCACTTTTGGGAAAAATCACCAACTAATTAGAAACGTATTGAACAACAATTGGAATATACTTATGGCTAATGACCATCTTCGTCATATATTGACTGAACAATGTTCTATTTCCTACAGGAGGGGCAAAATTTTAGGCATGTTATTTTCCCACTATAAACATCGGGATAGTGGGGGTGCCACATATAGACAACTTACCATTACTGGGGATGAACTTTTGGGGACGTTTCCTTGTGGTCATTGTTCTTCTTGTGGAAATGTTAATAAAATTAAACAATTTTCTAGTGCCAATACCAGCAAGATATTTGACACTCGTATCTTTGCCAATTGTTCATCTAGTTGGGTGATTTATTTGGCTACATGCCATTGCAAAGCTTTCTATGTAGGTAAAACTTCACGATCTCTCAGAATCAGAATAGGTGAACATCGTAGTGATATTCGGAATCATAAAATCAGTAATGCTTTATACCAACATTCCATCAAACATAAATCTGCTAAATTTATGTTTACAGTCATTGATAAAGTACAGGGGAACAGACAAAATCAGTTGGGTTGGCAAAGTATTCTTAGTAACAAAGAAAAATATTGGATTATACATTTGGGAGCCTTATTTCCACCTGGACTAAATGACCATTTATAATTTACCTTATACATATATATGGTATTACACACCATATTCCTTGGCACTATTTATTTATCTATTTCAATATTATATTGTTATTTATATCACATTTTGTGTTTAGAATATGGATAATATTCTATTCTGAATACTGATCATTATGGGAAGTGCATTTTATTTAATAATGTTTTGCACACTTTAAATAATTAATATGCAGTTAAGTGGTAGCCATTTGTTATTGGCTATGGATATATATAAATATGGAGTGTGTTTAATGGAGCATGTCTTTGCTATTTGTCCTCACTGAAGAAGGTGTTCTACCGAAACTAGTTTGAGGTCACGCTTTTTGTTGTTGTGAGAGTATTATGGTGCTTCAATGGCACCTACTTTATTCCAATAAAGCCTTTGGAACCGTATTGCTGGCCTTTGTTTGTTTCCCGTGTTTGAGGATATACCTGCAGATGTCCTGATAGGGAATGATTTTGATAGTGCAGTAACCTGTGCTTGGGCAGTTAAACGCAGTCAGGCCAGGAGACAAGCATGTGGGTCTGGTAGCATGGGGGTGACCCAGACAGACTGCATACTTTCAGCCAGGACTGGTGAGGTGATTACTTCAGGGAGGGAGATAACCTGTAGCAGTGAGACTGAAGGTGAGCCACAGCTGCTTGGGGGTACTGATGGTCCCTTGGACAGAGTGACTGCAAAAGTAGAGGTGAGTAGTAGTACCCAGGCTGACAGTGGGGCACCACTGTCAGAGGATGCCAGACTTCCTGTGGAAGGGGAGCTGGGAAGGGTTACAAGGAGAGAGTTGAGACAGGCTCAGCTTTCAGACCCTACATTGCAAGGCCTGAGGCAGGTTGCTAGGGAGGCACCTGATTCTCAAGGAAAGGGGGAATCTGTATACTAGGCAAAGGGTTACTATACAGAGAGTGGACCCCTGAGGGAGGGCTGGAAGGTGAGAGAGTAAAGCAGTTGGTAGTGTCTAGAGCCTACCATCTTGTGCTTCTAGCCATAGCACATGATATTCCCTTTGCAGGTCATAATGGCATAAAATGTACAAAGAGGTGTATTATGCAGAACTTCTATTTGCCTGGAATTTCCAGAGATGTAACAGGGTATTGCAGGACCTCTGAGCAGTGCCAAAAGTTAGCCAAGGCAGGAGACAAGGTGAGAGCTCCTTTGATGCCTTTGCCTGTGATTGAGGAGCCATTTCAGAGGGTAGCTATGGGTATTGTGGGTCCTCTGAGTACCCCACGTTCCACAGGGAAAAAGCATATCCTAGTGGTAGTGGATTATGTTACACGATACCCCGAGGCAGTGGCTTTGTCCTCCATTGAGGCAGGGAAGGTGGCAAATGCTTTGTTAGAGATTTTCAGCAGTGTAGGTTTCCCAAAAGAAATACTGACCGACAGAGGTGCCAATTTCATGTCAGACCTGATGGCTTGCCTGTGGAAGTCTTGTGTGGTGAACCACATGAAGACCACCCCCTACCATCCCCAGACTAATGGTCTTGTTGAGAGGTTAAACTCTACAATCAAGTCCATGCTATGGGCATTTGCAGATCAGTTTAAGAGGGAATGGGACAAATATCTGCCCCATCTGTTATTTGCTTACAGAGAGGTTCCCCAGGAATCCACAGGTTTTTCACCCTTTGAGTTGCTGTATGGGCATAAGGTGAGGGGACCTCTAGATTTAATTCGAGATGAGTGGGAAGCTGAGTGCAAGTCTCACAAGGAGTCTGTTGTGGCATATGTCCTGAACCACAGGACAAGGCTCATGGAACTCATGGGCTTGGCCTAGGAGAACCAGGCAGAAGCCCAACAACAGGAAAAGGTGTGGTATGACAGAAATTCTCGAGCTAGAGAGTATGCTGTGGGGCAGCAGGTAATGGTTCTCATTCCTGTCAGACACAACAAGCTGCAAGCAGCTTGGGAGGGATCCTACAAGGTGGTAAGAAAGGTAAGTGATGTTACTTGCATGTTGGAACTGCTAAGCAGAAGGCAGGGGCACAAATTGTACCATGTTAACATGATGAAACCTTACCATGATAGGGAGGCCCTTGTGCTGAGCATTTGCAGTGGATTGCAGGAGGAGTCTGAGGGATATCTGTGGACTGATCACCTCAATGTGGCTCGGGCTGACACCTCAGTGGAAAGGGTAGCAATGTCCCAGCAGCTATCTCCTACCCAGGTTCGAGAAATCCGAGCAGTGTTGCAGGAATTTGGGACATGTTCACTGGGAAACCAGGGTGCATGCACCTGGGTTAGCACCAGGTGGATACAGGACCCCAAAGGCCTATTAGGCAGGCTCTTTACAGAGTGCCTGAGAGAGTCAAACAGACTCTGAGGGAGGAGGTACAGGAGATGTTGGAACTAGGGGTGATTCAAGATTCCAACAGTCCCTGGGCCTCCCCACTGGTGCTGATGCCAAAGAAGGATGGCAACACCAGGTTCTGTGTGGACTATAGGAAATTAAATAGTCACACAGAGTCAGATGCTTACCCCATGGCTAGGACAGATGAGGCCCTAGAGCAGCTGGGTGAGGCTAAGTATCTTACAACAATTGATCTTAGCAAGGGTTACTGGCAGGTGCCCTTGACTCCCAGTGCTAGAGAGAAGTCAGCCTTTGTGACTCCTTTTGGCTTGTATGAGTTCACAAAGATGCCCTTTTGGATGGAGTTTGCCACAGCAGCTTTCCAGAGGCTGCTAGATCATATCCTAGCAAGAGCATGAGGGTTTGCCCTTGCTTACCTAGATGATATTGCCATCTACAGCCATTCCTTGCCAGAGTACCTTCAGCATGTCAGGGAGGTGCTGGGCAGACAACAGAGAGCAGGGTTGACCATTAAGCCAAGCAAATGTCAGGTGGGTATGGCAGAGGTCTCCTACCTAGGACATAGAGTGGGGAGTGGTAGAACCTGCCAAAGTGGAAGCTATTCAGGCATGGTCTGCACCTGTTACCAAAAAGCAAGTGAGGCCATTTTAGGGACAGCAGGATACTACAGAAAGTTCATCCCCAGTTATAGTACCATAGGTGCTCCTCTCACAGACCTGATAAAAAAGAACAGGCCAGACAAGGTAGTGTGGACCCTAGCATGTGAGCAGACATTCCAGTAGCTTAAAGAAGCTTTGGGAGGACCCCCTGTGTTAGTCAGTCCAGATTACAGCAAATAATTTTTTTGTGCAGGTGGATGCTTCGAACCATGGGGTGGGGGCTGTACTTAGCCAGATTTCTTCAGAGGGGGAAGAGCACCCAGTGGTTTATCTCAGTCATAGTCTCCAACCCAGGGAGGAATGCTATGCAGCTGTAGAAAAGGTATGTCTAGCCATAGTGTGGGCAGTGCAGAAACATCAGCCTTATCTGTATGGAAGGAAATTCACTGTTATGACAGATCACAATCCCCTAACATGATTAAACAGAGCCAGCCAGCAAAATGCCAAGTCGCTAAGATGGAGCCTGGGGTTGCAAGCATGTATGTCTGTGCAGCACCGCAGTGGGGTTAGCAATGCCAATGCAGATGGACTGTCAAGACAGGGAATGGGGTAAGGTACACTCAGATAGACCTAACTCCCTCAAGCAGCGTTTCTCAAGGGCCACTTGAAAAACTAGCTTGAGTTCTCCAAAGGGGGAGATATGTGAATATTGGGGGAAGATAGATGAAGGCTTCCAGCCTAGCCAGATAGAAATTTGGAGATAATTCTGTCATCTGTAAATATTAATGTAAACCACAGGCTTGTTGTCTTAAATGGTAAAAATAGTGTTACATCTAGAACTGGGGAAAAAATGTAACAACAGTGCACTCTACTGACCAAGTAAAGCATGTTGTGACCCTTTGATGTAAACACGGCTCCAGCTGGTCTAGATGAAAGAATTCTTGCTATTGTTTTAAGGCCAGAGTTAATGGCCAGAATTTGCATGTATAAATGTCCTTTATTGCTCTGGTTTCTGCCCAGAGGTGAAGAATGTAAATGTAGCTTCTGTTATCCTGGGAACTCAGGGAAGTGTGAAGAATTATGTAATGTGAACCAGGAATATGATTTAAAAAAAACATAGAGAATCAGAGAGCATTAAGCATTTTTGTCTTGACCATCCAACTTATTAGCACTGACTTGCTGTAAAAGTTTATCTTAGACTTGTGTTTTGTCTTAGAAATAGCGAGAAACTAAAATATTAGACTAAGTGTTTTTACTGTGATGTCAGAACTGTACTATTGAATTATGTTAAGTATTTCTCTGTGATCTCTGAACTCTTGACTAGCACTGTGTAGTAAAAAGGATTGTCTTGTGTTTTGACAATTTGTTATTAAATATTTTAAACCCTTTCAACTGTGGCTGTTTTTGTATAGATAATTTAAGCTCTTTAGAGTACTTGCATGCCTTGGGTAAAATTGTACAAAGCCACTCCAGTAGCTTTAGCTCAGGGCTATACTACCAATTGGATAATAATATTACACAGTAATAATTGGACACCCTTTAAAAGCCTTTGAGTAGCTGATAAATATTAGTGGGTGGTGGCAGCTGGTACTACCATATAGTCTGGGAAAAGGGGCACAGCTGGAGAACCTGTGCCAGCCTTCCCCAGGAGTGTCTGTGTGGTTGTATAAACTCTTCTCAAAGTGTGTGTGTGGGTGTGTGTGTGTGTGTGTGTGTGTGTGTGTGTGTGTGTGTGTGTGTGTGTGTGTGCATGTGCGTGTGTGTGTGTGTGTGTGTGTGTGTGTGTGTGTGTGTGTGTGTGTGTGTGTGTGTGTGTGTGTGTGTGTGAGCTACTTGGGCAGGGACACGAAGCACTGGTTGGACAGAGAGGGTGCTGGAGGTTTTAGCATTCCCACTAGACTGAGATCTGGACCCTATAGCTGTGCCAGTGGGGAGTCTTATTGGGGACCTTGAAAACAAGGGAGGGACCAGCCCAAGACTGGCTGTGATCTCTGTGTGCACTTAAGGGAAATTGCACTTTACTGTGTGTATTTGTTATCCTTTCCTCCTATATGAAACACCTTTCACTGGTGTTAGTGGTGAGGATTGAGGGTCCTTGATTGCTGGGCCAGGGCACAGGTGTCACACCTTGAACCAGGTCTCTGTCACTGCACAGATGTCGATGTTCTCCATTTTAAGGAGTGCCCCGAGTGAATGCATTTTGAGGTTTAGACTTTTAGCATTGAGTAGCACTACCCTCAGATTTTGCTTGCTTGTACCTGTTAAGGTGGTTAATTTGTCATTTGAACCTTTCCTAAAAAAGGCACTATAGGGGTGGCAAGAGCCTTAGCCAGTATCCCGAATCCCAAGGACAACAGGTGTAGGCCATCTCTAGCAAAGCATCATGGTCTTTCGATCATGTCATCCCAGGCAGACAGATACTGGATCCCCTTAGAATGACACCAGAAGCTTAGCCAATTGTTGAAGTCAATCATTTTGTCCTTGTACTGTGGTATCATTCTGGGTGATGGCAGGATGGTACTCAGGGCTAGGGTCATACCTGACTGAGCTACAAGATCAGAGAGCTCCTCCATGTCTCTTTTCACCCGACAGGCAGCTGACAGTAACTTTCTCCTTGTTTAGCCTGGTGAGTGGAACATCAGTGTGCCTGATTATAGAGTCACCTATGACTAGACTTTTGGGTACGTTGTTGTACCTTATGGGCTGTGGTTGAGATTGTGGGCTATGTGTAATTTGGGTTGTGTTGGGGGGTGGAGGTTGTTTGCGTTTCTGCTTTGGAGGTCGCCGTTGCTTGAGCAGATTTTTATTTAGAGCCTCCATGAATGTAGGTGTGTGTTTTGTGTTTCTATCTGTGTGTTTTGGTGGTGTAGGTTTTGAGGGACTATGTGATGAGTGTGGTGTGGTGCAAGTGTTTACCTTCTCCTCTTGACTGTCTAGTCCAGTCTTGTTTGAAGAGAGCTTTGCTTCCAGTTTGGCTATATAAGTGCATCTCTCACAGGTTGTAGTGTTGGGTGGTAGGAGGAGAGGGCTGTCTGTGTACATGAGGCAATTGCTGCATTGCCCCAAGATGCCCAGATTCATCAGGTAGACAGGAGAAAACACCGGGAGCTGACCCCCAGACATGCCTGGATAGGTGCTTATTTATTAAGTACTAAAAACCGTTTTCTTCTAGACAAGTGAGGAAAGTTGAGGGCTGTAGTAATTTGAAGCTTATTTAGTGCTTACAATGAGTTCTGAGCAAGTGCTGAGCTCACAGAAACAGATTGTAGTGCTAAAACTAAAACAACTGGCTAGTTCTAAGGGAAATTTTGAAGAGCAGACTTTATGGCGCCGGGAATTGTTTAACCCTAGCTAAGCGGCGATGCATAAAGTGTATGTATATGCATCAGTTGTTATTGTTATTTTATTATTCAATATTTCCAGATCCTCTAATAATGAACAAGCTTTACATTCATATTCAGAACCACAGAATGATAACACACAAGCGCTTTCACTCAGAGGAATTCTGAGCTTTATCAAGCGACACCATGCTGTTAAATCAGGTGTCTTATATACCTTGAAAATCCTAGATTAATTAGAAAGCACTGCCAATTAACAATTTAAAGAGACTATGCGCTTTTCCACATGCTTAAAAAACATTCTGTGGTTCTGAATAAAGGAATTATTTGAATTCGTTTGGTGCCTACCTGGATTTACTGAATCTGCTTTGGTGAACTTACAAGGAGCTGTTCCATTTCCTGGCTGTGTGTGCACTAACTACTGACAGATATCATTCTTTGCTCACAGTTATTTACCAGGGAAGCACAAGATGAATGAAGTGGAGACCAATATTCTGAGGCATAGACTACACATTCTGGCACACTCCTGCCATTGTGGAGGGGTAGCTACAGAAAATAGACTGCTGGTTCTGTATAAATGGTCCAGCACCTTGGTAGTATGCTGGCTGAGGATCCCCTTCTTGTGCTTTTCTCAACTTAATGGAATGGCCATATCCTGCTGGGGCCATACCTCTCAGCTTTACAGATATACCCAGGTTATCCAGAGGTAGGACTCATATATCTGGTCAGTTTACCTTCAATTTGTGGTTTACAAGCAGTTTTGTGGCTATTCATTCAAGGATTTGCAGTCAGTGGGTAATATGGGCAGACAGAGTTTCAGACTTCACACACTTCATGACATCCATGCTTCTATACCTCCCTTCTGTTATTCACTCCTCTTCCTAACATTATGAAAGCAATATCTCAGAAGTGTCCCTATAGTTGGGCCTTTATCCCGTAGTATTTATGGCTTGGTCCACACTTCTTGCAGTTGGACATGAGGAGGCATGCTACTGGCATTTGTCAGCATGGCCTTGCATTTGTTTTCTGTTTACTGTGTTAGGTTGTTAGTTAGGACTCCCTGACATTCCGTACATTGGCACTATGGGTGAGGCATGGGCCTTTGCCAGAGGACTGTAGGCCATTTGAGAGTGCTGCAGGCCATCTGTAGCAGGCCAGTGCATTCTGTCACTCGTACATTCCCAGGCTGCAAACCATTGGATTACCCTGGGGTGACAGTGGTAAATGGTTGAGGTGTCCCTGTCAATCCTTCCTGTTCATACTGATCCACGGGTCTGGATGTGGGCAGGTTGCTGCTTACAGCTAGGGACACACCTGCATGGGACACCTATTCAGCATGCAGCATCATGTATGTATTCCCATAAAGAGATGGGGTCATGCTGTACACATTCCCTACAGCAAGGATATGACCTGTGATAAACCTGTGGCTAATGGTGGGGTGAGCTGAGTGTATGTGTGATATGGAAACTTCTGGCACCTGACTCACAGATATACCTGGGACATTTCCCTTATGCTGCCTTGTGTGTGGACATGGGCAGCCTGTCATTACTTTATAACTGCGCCCTTTGTGGTCTGCCAGTGATTGGCCAGACTACCAGTATTCCATACTAGAGGGACAACTAATGTGATGCTAGCCTCTATATATAATTCCACAGTTGTGCGCAGTTGACATTCATTTCATATGAACTCTGTGTAGGGTACTTGCACCTGTGTACTGTTTCTATGTATGGGCCCCCATTCAAGGCATGTCCAGCTTTTCAATGGTGACAGATATTGACATCTGAACAGTGGGTATGTACAACTGCTGACATGGGTGTAGCTGAGAAGCAGTGTGGTTGTCACTGCAGTTGTTGGTACATGGCCCTGTCAACCACAGTACTGTACCTAGGCCACTGAGACACAACCATCCAGGCCTACATGCTGACCACTTCCAGTCAATATTAAACACACAACAAACTTAACACCCTGACCCCTGCATATTGTACATATGCAACAATCTAGCGTGTAGCTTTGGACAGCTCTGGCAATCTGTGCTCCAGTGATATTACTCTTCAAACTTACATGTTGCTGCATTTCTACATTGGATTGTGATGGGGGTGTACACCTGAAAACTTCAAACATTTACAATGATTGTACTGGCATTTCAGTTACTCTGTTGGCTTCCATTTCATATTGTATTGTGACCTATCATGCAGAAAGGAAGGCATATCAGTAGAGTAAACATGTTAGATTTTAATGGCATAAATTCCAGTTTCAGACTTCTTACCCTTCACAACTAAAATGCAACTACCAGACTTGTTGTAGTATATATGTGCAGGTCTGGAGGGGGGCTGTTCACTATTGCCATCATTTGGAGGCCTTAGCCTGGCCTTTCTTTATGGTCATCTACACCTGTCCTGCTGAGTGGGCTGGTGGTGGGTATGTGACCCTCATTGACATCCATGTGTGTGACCTATGGACACCCACAGTTATTTGGTCTACCACATGTACTGCGGTGGGAGTTGTCACCTTGTGTAGTACTGCCTAGTATGTTGACACCAGTATTTGTTATGGATTTCCTGCTGTCCCATATAGCTGTCAGCTGTCTGCTGCTATCTCATTCAGCCACCCAATTCATTTGCATGCTTGCATCCATACCATACATACAACTATCAGAACATACTCCATTCACTAATTGATAGGAAGAGTGACTTACCTTGTTGCTGGGCCAGTATTGAGGACGGTACTGGAGGGCTGACTATGTTGGATGCACGTAGTACACTCCTTATACATGGTAAAGCACAGGTAGTGTCATGTTTGGCATCCATTTTACTGTATGTACTGAGAGCTATCAGTCACTGAGTTTCTACAGTGTCAGTATATGTGATGTGTGTTGCCTCTTTGTTAATGACATTACATACTGGGCATGCCTCAGTCTGCGTACAGGGGCAGGCTCAGGAAGTTCCTCCTCCTAGTCCATCTGTGCCTATGGTGGCCTTGGCAATGGTCAGGGGCTGTGTGACCCCTACCTGTGCTGTTCCTGCTGCAGCTGTTTTTGCAGGATCATATTGTGTAGCATGGCACATACTACAAACATTTGTCCACATGTAGCTGGGAAGTACTGCAAGGCTCCACTGGATATGTCAAGGCAGCAGAACTGTGACTTAAGCATCCCAAACACATGCTCTACAATGATCCGGGTTTGTGCGTGTGCCTCATTATGGTGTTCTTGTTTGGGTGTGTGTGCATTTCTGATGGGTGTCATCAGCCACGACACCAGTGCATGACCAGCATCCCCCACTAGATAGCCATATGGGCTATCCCCCCTGGCAAACTCCTGATACAGCTGTGAGGAATGCCAGATGTGGGAGTCGTGATAGGTTCCAGGGCTGCCAGCACACACTTGCATGATAATGCCCTGGGCATCGCACATGACCTGGCTGTTGATGGAGGGGAAGCCCTTGCAGTTTATGTAGACACTACCTCGCTCATCAGGTGGTGCTTTGATGCAGATGTGCATGCAGTCTATAGCACCAACTACCTCAGGGTATTGTGCTGTATGGTAGAAGAGATGCATACTTTTGGTCAATGCCTCATAGGTGCTGGGAAAATATATGTGCTCATTGACATATGGTGTCATGGCATCCAGGAACTGGAGGAGTACCCTAGATGCTGATGCCTATGAAACCCACATGTTATCCCCAGTTGGTCTTTGGAAGGTACCTGTGGCTAGTATTCTTAAGCCTACATATACCTTGGTATCCACTGGGATGGGTTCTCCTCTGTTAGTTCTGTGTGTGAGGCGTGGCTTGCACAGCTCAACAATTTGCTGTAGAATGTCCCTGTCCACCTTATAGTGCTCCACTATCTCCAGCTCACGTAGGCCATGGTAGGTTACCCTGAGTCTGTACACTTTTCTCCTCCTCCTCACTGTTGGTCAGTTGTCAGCATTCTCCTCCTCACCACCATCAGCCTCTAGCACATACTGACAGAGTAAAGCATCAGCAGCCTCTAACATTTTTAGTTAGTTTTGCCAGTTAAAAATCCTCCATCTGTGTACCACCGGTGGTGTAGAGTCTGTGGGAAAAACCAGTCTGAAAGGTGTTTGCATACTTTATAGTGGTGCTCTGGGCTGTTGCCTGTGTAATTGGCTGATTCTGATACATTCCACTTGCCAACTATTTTATTTCTCCTTGATTGCTTTCCTACTGCTATTTCCCCTTACGAGTTTCCTCCTAGTTTAAGACCCGAGGCACGCCATGCATTCACAGTGCTCAAATGTAAACAATGCTGCTGTTTCCTGCTTTTTTTTTTTTTTTTTTTTTTTAAGCCTAAAACCCAGTGCTCGTTGCACACACCCATTTAAGCAATGTAAACAGTGCTAACACATCCTCTTCCTTAGTTGTGCTTAGCTAAGGGTAATCACGGACCAATGAGGTCCAATGTGCTTACAGCAGGCATTACACCTCTCCTTTTCCTGTTAGTTGCTCCTCCTGCCTACATGATCTTGTTCTAGTACGTACATGGTTAGGTGCAGTGTGTAGACTTAGAATATTTTGTGATTCACTAACATTTCTCTCATTTGCATACCACAGCGTGTAGGTTGTTAGTTGTTGCACTAAAATGGACCCTTTCCCCTTGACAACCAGTGCTCCCTGGTATTGTTTACATTCTGCATGCCATTGACTATAATGGCAAAATGCAGATTTACCTTAGATTTGAGTTTTCCCATTTTTTTTATTTTCAGCACAATTGTGTTTGAATGCCGCTGTACTATGCTTAAATTGCTGAGATCAGCCAAAAAAAGTTTAATTTTCATAACAATGAAACCATTTTTCATGCCAATGGCCTTATATTTGGCCATTGGCATGAATAATGAACATAATACATGTTTTTTCATGAGCTGTCATGTCTCTGTTTTGTCATTTGCAGAAATGTATTCAGTTATTAACCGAATACATTTCTGCACTGACACTGTTCTAATACGGAGACCGAGCAACTTGATGAATCGCTAAATCACCTTATTTGCATGGTTTTCACCAGAAAATGAGGTGATTTGCATGCCACACAGTTTTCTGTGCTAGAACACTGTAGGGCCACTCATGCACATGATAACAGAACTATCCTGAATCGCTCAGCGGACATTTTCCATGCAGGAGCGACTACACTGTTCCTGCACAGAAAAAATGGCTTCATGAATCCCGGGGATTGAATTCTCATCCCACCCCCACCTGAAATAAAAAAGACCACAGTAAAAACGGCTGATGTCACACTCACACACTTCTAAAGTGTAGTGTGGTCTAAGGCCCCCCCCCCGGAAAACAGTACTCAAGCCGCTGAATCAATCTGAATGCCTCACACCAGCACCTGCAGACTGCATGGATGCAAAATCCAGAAAAAAAACAAAAAGACTCTCTGTACCAAGGCAGCGCTCACCTCTGGACCCCAGCCAACCCTAAACATAAACAAAAACTACAACAAAAAAGAAAGAAGCTACAACAAGATAGAAAAAAACTTAAACCTTGAGACCTTGATCACTAAAAGTAAAAAAAAATAAGAGCATAATAAATCATAAAAAAAAAATGAGAGAAAATAGGCCAAAGAAAAAAAAGACAAACATAAGGGATACTTTATTTATGTTAGGAAACCTGGGAGGAAAAAACCCCAGATATGCTCAGAACTAGTCAAAAATGAAGACAGATTACTGATCCTGCCAGACATTGCCAAACATAAACTTCTGACTCCCTCAGTGAAACTGCTCCCTCCCCCAAAAGGAGAAAGATATCCATACCAAACGACAAACTGATCAAACACTTCCAAAACTAGCCAAAAAACCGTTTCAAAAACACAGCATCCATGGGACTCTGGGTGTCCCACGCTGTGTGTGTCACCCAACCCAGTGTCCAGGAAACAAACCTACAACTATTAGGACATTTATTTAAAAGTCTTACCTCTGATATGGGTCACTAGGGTGAGGGCGCTGCACTGCTGTCCCCCCACTTCACAAAGGCGCAAAGCCCACCGACCTCTGAAAATTACCGCCCTATTTGCTTGATTAGTCTGCAAAAAAATGACAGGAGAGAGCATATAATGGGATCTAACCAAGACATTTAGAATTTGCAGACCAGACCTTTGATCCAACCTGGTTTGGTTTTTGGTCAAAGGCATCATGCCTTTTTTGACTTGGTTGACTTTTCAAACAAGCCTCACCAAAGGGAATGATGAGGAAAGGATGTCCACAGCCTAGCTTGGGACCAAAAGCGGCCTCGATACAATAATTACCATACATCATTGAAAAAACTTGCAGTTTAAATGTTAACTCACACATCACAATAAGATGGGTTGCAAACTGAACCCACAGCAACCACCTGTCGGTCAGGGTCCAGTTGGCCAAGCCTGGGACTCCAAAGCCTGTCACAAGGCGGGTCCCACAGGTAATGTCCTACAGCACCTTTTTTTTGGCACCAAGTTTCCACAAAAACAAGTAAAAGGAGAGGGAGGAGTAAACAAAGTTGACAGATGACTGCAAAGAGGGGATACAAACACATGAAATACACATATCTGCCAGAAGAACAGCTTCAGTTAAAGTGGACAAAAAAATTAATAGCCATGGCCTAAAAAAAAACAAAGTTAAACCTGCCAAAAATGATAGTCATACTTGAAGCTACCAAACCAAGTACAAGAGCTACCAAATAGGTGGGTATCAGGGACTGAACAACATTGGAAGGAAGTAGCTAAAGTCTCCAGGGTTAATGTGGTCTGTCCACACCTTAGAAGACGGTCTGGTGCCCCTCTTATCAGGCCATGGAGGGAATCTAATCTTAGGCTCATCATATCTCACCTCATCATGGGAGCTCCCAATGTCCCAATCACTCACTCAATTCCATCAGACCTGACCACAAGTACAATGCCCAATCTGACCACCCTCTCACCGATATGCTGACTCTCAACAACTGAAACCACAAAAGTTCCTGACCCTCTCAGAAGATTCTGCTGCCTCACCGTCCCATTGCCTCTCGGCTCCTAAAGAGTCAAAGCTAAGCTTGAGTCGCTACCTTCACCTCAGAGAACTTTGCTCGTAATACCAATTTTGATCAAACCCAGATTTGATGAATCTGCTTCACCAAAGATTCAGATCCACCAGAGAGACAAGGAACCAAAGACTTAAACCCCTTACACGGCTATTAATAGGATATGCATGGAGGGATAGATTCATCTCCCAAAGCAGAACTATGGGCCCAGTATGTGTCCCAGAAATCTTGACCAATGGCACTGGCTGGCCTTGTTCAAGAGTAGCTTATGTAATGGATGGGAAATATCGCCTAGGACCCCCAGGGAATACACTGCTCGGAAGAGGCGAAGGAAAAATAATGGGATAATGGGTATAGTTCCCCATATTTTGAGTTATGGCGAAGCTATGGGCTAGGAAGCTATGAACAATTTAATTTAATTTCTACTCCATTACTCTATTGTATCATATCTCAATAGAGATTACTTCCACTTTGTTAACTATGAGTATCTGATTTAGGCCATTAGCTGTGAAATATCTATCACTGTACTTCAAAATTATACTTGATGCATTTCAAATTGATTCTTTTGTGTTACTACTTCCAGTTTCTCTGAATATAGCCAAAGACAAAATTGTTGTGGGTAATATTCCAATATTTGTGAAAGCATTTACATCCTACTGTGAAATATTACGGTTTCTACTTTGCTATATGTACAATTTCAACTTCTATAAAACTAGTTCTTAGTTGCTGTGAAATGTAACAACCAAGTGTTATCCCAAATGCAGTTATTGTATTTGATTTGTTTCTTTAACTCTGTCATTGTGCATACTGCCACCTGGGTCATGGCTGAAAATGATACTTAGACTAGCCCACCTATCCAGCAAACAAAGAATGAATGAAAATGAATGTTTTCCTCTTTTTTATTTATTTATTTTTTTTGCTGGAGGACTTGAGCAGTGAATGGCCTGGAGAGTTTGGGCTAATTAAAATTTCTTGCAAAAAGTTTTTGCAGTGGCAGTGATGTAAGAGGTAGCACACTTGCCTTAGGTGCAGAAGGCTGTGGCTTCTATTACCACACCAGGTCAATTGATCACTGACACTACAGTATAAGGGGGTGCCACACTGCTGAGTGTGCTGTCCTTCAGATAAGATGTTAAATTAAAGCCCCATGGTGTAAAATTCCCACAACACCTATCAAAAAAGGTAGGGGGAGATCCCTGATGCCCTGACCAAATTTAATCTTATGGCATAAATACCACTCTAGGTTTCTAGTGGGACTACCATAAAGGATACATAGAACAGAGTGGTGTCAACTGCTGTTTATTGTCTATCTTAAATCATTAACTTAAGAGTCATTTATGTTTGTAGAATTATACTTACAGAGTAGACTTGTGGGTACTTCTTATATTTATGTTTTGCCTACATGTATTTTCTGTTGCTTCTGCAAAATGTAGGTGGGTTTATTGATGTTTTCAGTAGGGGTATGGCTAGGGATGGTACATTCAGAGGCAAAGATATACCCCAGGATTCAATAAAGTCATTTTTCCATGAAAGAAAAGTGCAGCCACTCTGCACGGAAAAAGACAGCTGAGCGATTCAGTAAACTACTGATTTAGCATGCACAAGCCTCCCTACATTGTTATTGCATGGAAAACCCTGCAGCATGCTAATTACCTCATTTGCTGGTGAAAACCATGCAAATGTGGTGAATTAGTGATTCAGTAAGCTGTCAGGTCTCTGTGAGGAAACAGTGTCAGTGCAGAAATGTATTCAGTTAATAACTGTGTACATTTCTGCAAATAGCAAAACGGTGGCATGACAGCTAATAAAAAGTATGTATTATGTTCATTAGGCATGCTAATGGCAAATATAAGGTCATTGGCATGATAAACTGTTTAGTTTTTATAAAAATCTAATTTTTTTTGCCGATCTCAGCCATTTAAGCATAGGCAAACAGGCTCATGCTGAAAATAAAAAGAAAACGAGAAAACCCAATTTTAAGGGAAATATGCATTTTGCCATTATAGTGTATGGCATGCAGAATGAAAACAATACCAGAGAACAGTGGTTGTCAAGGGGAAAGGGTCCATTTTACTGCAGTAACTAGGGACTAAGATGGTGGGGTATGCAAATGAGGGGAAATTTACTGAATCACAAAATATTCTAAGTCCAAAACCTGCATCTAACTGGGTAGATTCTCTAATACAATCATATAAGCAGGAGGAACAACTAACATGAAAAAGGGGTGTGTCATGCTTGTTGTAAGCAAATTGGAGCTCCGTGAGCTGTGTTTGTGCTTAGCTAAGTACAGCTAAGCAAGGGTGTGTGTCTGAGGCTGTATGCCTCTGTTTACATTGCCTAAAAAGGTTTGTGCAGCATGCACCAGGTCTTAAACAAAAAAAATAAATAAATAAATAAAAAAACACAAAATGGCAGCACTACTTACATGTAAGCAAGGGGGTGTGTCTGAGGCTGTACAGCCATGTTTACCTTGCCTAAAGTGGTTGTGCACGGCGTGCACCAGGACTTAAACAAAAAAACCCCCAAAAAAACAAAAAAATAATTGGCATGTGGAACGAGAAAAAATAAAAGGGAACTATCAGAATACAGCCAGTTAAATGCAAGTAATATAGCTGGCAGGTGAAATGTATTATAGTCAGCCAATTATACAACCAGCAGCTCTAGCACACCACTATAAACTATGCAAACAACTTTCAGTCTGTTTTTTCCCACAAACTCTACACCAACGGTGTACACAGATGGTGACCTGTCTGCACCCACAGAAACCTGGCCCACAGCCATGGGGAACAACAGAAGCCTTCCCTGATCACTCATCCCATACAACAATATGATTCAATGATGTGGGCAGACAAGCAAAATGATGTGGGGGTATACATATATATGAGACAGACATACACCTCCAGTCTGGTCAAACATTGTGAGACACACAAGATCCCCAAGTGTGGTCAACCCTTGACATAACCAATATGCAAACAGTTGGTAGCTACATGCCAGCATATCTGACCCAGCCCCTCAAACACATCTTACCATTAACAAATCTATCTGGAGTCCACCTGTCCCCCTGATTCTGCCTGACTTGTATTACACAACCATGTACTAGTAACCAAACTATGCCAGAACAGAAATTCACATATATTCCCACATCCTAGTATATCACCAAGGTGCTTGATTGTTTTCACAGCATCAGTAGTCAATTGCCTGTAGCCACACATCTCAGCATGCTGGATTGTGCAAGAATGCCTAGCAGATGGACGGTAATAGCTGTATTCCTCTGGTAAATCACTGTGATTATCTGAGGAGGTATGTCTGGAGGTACTGCAACAAGAAATTACAGTGTCAAACATCAAATATGGCAGACAGAAGCTCTGCCCAAACAAACTTTTAACCCCATTACCTCAGACATTAATAACAGATATACATCACAATCACCCCTATGTATGGCCTAAAGTTCCCTTATTTAAATAGGTGGTCTCCACATATCATGCACTAACAGGTGGAGATGCATGGCTTTAGCACATAAATCCCTGGACCAGAGTACAACAATCTCTGGAGTGGAGTCCCACATGTTCATAGGTTAGTAGTAGGCTAACTGGTCTTGTGGGCCATTTTTAAGCCTAGCTAACTACCCCATGTGAGAATAAAACCCTGCACCGTCTGTCTGTAAGGTAATCACCTTAACCATTATGCCAACCTCCCACAAAGAAGGGAAACACAGGATCTGATGAGATATGAACTTATTACCCCTGGTTTAGTAGACCAGTGCACTAACCCCTAAGCTACAGAGCCACACACTAAAGAAGGACACACTGGGCATGCTCATACACTTAGAGAAGTGCCTTTATGATGTGGGACATAAGCCTTCTCAACCCAGTACACTGCCCATTGCCCTACTTTAGCAGTCCTGCAGATGTTAGTAACCTTAGAAGTACCTTTCAGCAGTTCTAACCCTTATAAGCTCTGTTACACATGTAACTGTGTAACACTCTAGTATAAATAACTAGTTAGTTAGGAGTTCCAATCTCAATCCTGGTAAATGTAAAAGTGTGTGTGTGTGTGTGTGTGTGTGTGTGTGTGTGTGTGTGTGTGTGTGTGTGTGTGTGTGTGTGTGTGTGTGTGTGTGTATATATATATATATATATATATATATATATATATATATATATATATATATACATATGTGTGTGTGTGTGTGTGTGTGTATTGTAGCTTAAAGATTTTGGCCCCATTTACACCCAGTACACTTCTCATTGCCCTACTGTAGCAGTCCTGTAGATGTCATTCACCTTAGAAGTACATGTTGGCAGTCCTGACCCTTATAAGCTTTGTGGTGCATGTAATAACTGTGTAACATTCTAATATAAATAACTAGTTAGGTAGAAGGTCTAATCTCAGTCCTGGCAAATGTAAAAATGTATGTGTGTGGGTATAACTGTTAGTAGAAATAACTAGTTAGGTAGGAGTTCTAATCTCAGTCCTGGCAAATGTAAAAGTGTGTTAGTGTGTTTTGGGCCCATTTACACCCAGTACACTTCTCAGTGTCCTACTTTAGCAGTCCTGCAGATGTAATTCACCTTAGAGGTACCTTTCAGCAACCCTGAGCCATGTAAGCTCAGTGGCGCGTGTGGTAACTGTGTAACATAAAAGTACAAAACCCTAGTTAGATAGCTTCTAACCTCAGTTCTGGCAAATGTAAAAGTGCCTGTGTGTAGGGTAAAGTATTTCATGAAATCTCTCACCCACTACATCACTCATTGCAGTAATTTACAAGGGCTGGTGATGTATCACACCTTAGATGTACCTTGGGACAGCATCCACCCTATAAGCTCCATGGCACGTGCGATAAATGTATAGCACTGTAGTAGCAATGCATAGAGCAGTAGGGGTTCTAATTTCAATATTGGCAAGTGTGTGTGTGAGTGTGTGTGTGTGTGTGTGTGTGTGTGTGTGTGTGTGTGTGTGTGTGTGTGTGTGTGTGTGTGTGTATATATAGATGTCTGTATATATGTGTTTGTAGCTTAAAGATTTTGGGCCCATTTACACCCAGTACATGTCACAGTGCCCTACCTTAGCAGTTTTGCAGATGTCATTCACCCTAGAAGTACCTTTTGGCAACCCTGAGCCCTGTAAGCTTACTGGTGTGTGCGATAACTGCGTAACATAAAAATATAAAACTCTAGTTAGATAGAAGTTTTAACCTAAGTTTTGGCAAATGAAAAAGTGTGTTTGTGAAGGGTAAAGTATTTTATGAAATCTCTCACCCACTACATCACTCATTGCCATAATTTACAAGAGCTGGTGATGTTCCACACCTTAGAAGTGCCTTGGGACAACATCCACCCTATAAGCTCTGTGGTGCATGCAATAAATGTGTAACACTGTAGTAGCAATGCATAGATAGAGAGGGGATCTAATCTCAGTACTGGCAAGTGTGTGTGAGTATGTGTGACAACAGTATCCTGTGTGGGTGGTAGTGTGATTGTGTAATAACAGAATCCATTGGGGGGGTTTGCTAAACTATTATATTGATGAACTAGTATATATCCCAACATCCACATCACAAGGCCAACGGTTGTCAACAATTGTAGAGGTAGGTGTAGACAATTTACAGCCTTAAAAGTGTTGTGCCATGTGCAATGACTATGTGACAGTATGGAATAGCTAACAAGATAGGCAGCCCTTCTAATACTCAGAGACCACTCTCCACTCAGGAATCATACGCAAACACACTCTGCTAGGCATCAACCCCTATAGCACTAGTTGTCTCGTAAACAGATTCACAGATAGAAACCACGGTGTGAATGCAATGGACTCCATGTCAAACTGATGACTAGACATGAGTGGAGTCCCACAGTGTGAGGACCTGTGTATTCTCATGTTTGTGACCTACACCTCTGAGGTGCAGGCCAACACAAAGGCACTCTGGCTAACAATGCTTGCATATAACTGTAAGGTGGATGCTATCATTACCCCCCCATGTGATGTTGACATCATGCACAAAGGCCTCTCTGAGACCTATGACTGTTATCAGAACCCTGGATATTAGCTCAATGCCCAGAGATGTGCTGCCATTACCTTTGAGAACATCATGGCTCACATGAAGTAATACACTGCTGGTAATCCACTGAACAGTGACATTGTTATAACAGAATGGGGAACACAGGTTGACAGTAAGCTGTCTGTTGACCACAACAGTGCCACTCACATCAGAAAGTTCTTTGATGTGTTACGTCTCCTAAGTGTGTGTTATCCAGCAAGTAAAAGGCCCTGATCACCCTGTACCCTCCCATCAGTAGCCCAATCAATCTGTACAGTGGTCCTATATACCCACCATTGCCATTCCTCACAAGGACATGTGATGTTCTTTACTGTACAGGTACCTTGTTACACTCCTCACACTAGTAGTCCCACACCAATGGCCATAACTGCATAACACTGTGGTGCCACAACTTGATGGGGATCCTGTGCGTGTATGTGTGTGATTGTGTGTGTGTGTGTGTGTGTGTGTGTGTGTGTGTGTGTGTGTGCGTGTGTGTGTGTGTGTGTGTGTGTGTGTGTGTGTGTGTGTGTGTGTGTGTGTGTGTGTGTGTGTGTGTGTGTGAACAGTAATCTCTGTGTGTTTGGTTGATGAATATCCCCTGGGGGTGTGGTTATTAGCAAACGGAGGTGTGTCCAAATCCACTACACTTACCATTCTCCACTTTACAACAGATTATGTTAATCACCATATACCTATATACAACCCTCAGCTCTATAAGCTGTGAGGCATATGCAATCCCTCTTATACAGACTTGGGAAATCAGTGCAGATACAGCTGTACCTTACCAATGACATGGTTGATGTGTTACCACGCTGCCATACCTCTTGGGCTTGCTACAGGGCCACATCCTGGTGACACACAGATGCCTAAAACACAAACAGGATACAGCATGTGACAACACATTCACTCAGCATTACTAATAGCATTAATTCATCCTGGCTGAGACTGTACACACACTCTGTTGTGTACCCTTTACAAATGCCAGATGACAGCACGCTACAAAGCATTACATAATACAATTTAGTAAGTACACCCTGTGCATCAGACTCATATTTGCATGCCCCTGCCTCAATGGTTTGGATGGCAGAGATCTGGCACAAGTTTCATCATATACACAGGGTGTTGCGTGGTTTTGCCAGAGGCCTAGGCTGCACCATTCAGTTGACATTATGGGTGTGTGTTTGGGGTGTGGG
Source organism: Protopterus annectens (assembly GCF_019279795.1). Lineage (NCBI taxonomy): Eukaryota > Metazoa > Chordata > Ceratodontiformes > Protopteridae > Protopterus > Protopterus annectens. The sequence goes on along the minus strand of NC_056730.1, from coordinate 360,394,630 downwards.
AATGACATGGCTTGTGCAGGTGTGGTGCATGTGTGTGGAGGTGACCTTTTCTGATTGTGATGTATGTGTGTGTCTGCATGCACACAGTCACACCATGTGGCTGCCATACACTGATGTTTTGCACAGCTGTGGGCCGTACATGGGGTGTACAGTTCACCATCTCTGGCCATGGACATGGGAACTGGACCTGCCAGGGGTATCACTGGCACCACCAGGGACATGGCCAGAAACACTACTGCTCCCTGATGGTGACTGATGTCTGTTGGATCTGCATCCCTGTTGGGACCAGCCAGGACCATGTGCCCATGGCCTGCCGCATCTTGGCATTGACAGCATACCAGCCTCAGCAGTGCTGGTGATACTGTCTCTATAGCAGAGTGATGGTGCATGGCCACGTGGACTGCCAACTGATTGTGGTGCTGAGCCACATCCACGTGGCTGCCGCATTCCCTCTGCCAAACATTCGAGCACAGATACTCCATGGTAGAGAACTGCAATGACTTGACCCCACCGTCTATACGTGATCTCACTGCCCTCATGCATGATCGCAATAACTTCACGCAAATCGACACGGACACCAGGGAAATGTTCTTCCACCAGCCTGCGCACTTGTCTGGTGTTACATTTGTTACATGCCTGTGCATCCATTACAGCTTGAAACATATTGGTTCATAGGTTCATAGGTAGGTACTAGGCTATCAGCCCAAGGGCCAATGTAAGCCTAGCCAGCAAGGTTCCATGGCTTATGCCACCCAAGAAAGTTATTTTCCTGTGCCACTGTCGAGCAGAGACACAGAAGTGATCTCCAGGGTGTATTTCCTATTTCCCATCCACTCATCAAGATTTTTCTTGAAGAGTGTTAATGAAGAACTTTGCTTGACATAGATGGGTAGCTCGTTCCAGAGTATAGGAAGTCTCTGGGACAGGGATCTATCCCTCCAGCATGTCCTGTTTATTGTGGTGACAAAGTTTAGGTCCCCAGATTGTGTAGCTTGGGGGGAGTGGGATTTCTTTAGGTGTAGCATGTCCAACAGCTCTGGGTTTGACATAGCCTTATATGTTAGGCAGAGATCACATTGGAGTAGGCAATATGCTACAGAGTAAAGGTGCTTGACTGTTTTCACAGCATCAGTAGTCAATTGCCTGTAGCCCCACATCTCAGCAGGCTGGATTGTGCAAGAATGCCTAGCAGATGGACGGTAATAGCTGTATTCCTCTGGTAAATCATTGTGATTATCTGAGGAGGTATGTCTGGAGGTACTGCAACAAGAAATTACAGTGTCAAACATCAAATATGGCAGACAGAAGCTCTGCCCAAACAAACTTTTAACCCCATTACCTCAGACATTAATAACAGATATACATCACAATCACCCCTATGTATGGCCTAAAGTTCCCTTATTTAAATAGGTGGTCTCCACATATCATGCAATAACAGGTGGAGATGCATGGCTTTAGCACATAAATCCCTGGACCGGAGTACAACAATTTCTGGAATGGAGTCCCACATGTTCATAGGTTAGTAGTAGGCTAACTGGTCTTGTGGGCCATTTTTAAGCCTAGCTAATAACCCCATGTGAGAATAAAACCCTGCACCGTCTGTCTGTAAGGTAATCACCTTAACCATTATGCCAACCTCCCACAAAGAAGGGAAACACAGGATCTGATGAGATATGAACTTATTACCCCTGGTTTACTAGACCAGTGCACTAACCCCTAAGCTACAGAGCCACACACTATAGAAGGACACACTGGGCATGCTCATACACTTAGAGAAGTGACTTTATGATGTGGGACATAAGCCTTCTCAACCCAGTACACTGCCCATTGCCCTACTTTAGCAGTCCTCCAGATGTTAGTAACCTTAGAAGTACCTTTCATCAGTTCTAACCCTTATAAGCTCTGTTACACATGTAACTGTGTAACACTCTAGTATAAATAACTAGTTAGTTAGGAGTTCCAATCTCAATCCTGGTAAATGTAAAAGTGTGTGTGTGTGTGTGTGTGTGTGTGTGTGTGTGTGTGTGTGTGTGTGTGTGTATATATATATATATATATATATGTGTGTGTGTGTGTGTGTGTGTGTGTGTGTGTGTGTGTGTGTGTGTGTGTGTGTGTGTGTGTGTGTGTGTGTGTGTGTTGTAGCTTAAAGATTTTGGCCCCATTTACACCCAGTACACTTCCCATTGCCCTACTGTAGCAGTCCTGTAGATGTCTTTCACCTTAGAAGTACATGTTGGCAGTCCTGACCCTTATAAGCTTTGTGGCGCATGTAATAACTGTGTAACATTTTAATATAAATAACTAGTTAGGTAGAAGGTCTAATCTCAGTCCTGGCAAATGTAAAAATGTATGTGTGTGGGTATAACTGTTAGTAGAAATAACTAGTTAGGTAGGAGTTCTAATCTCAGTCCTGGCAAATGTGAAAGTGTGTTAGTGTGTTTTGGGCCCATTTACACCCAGTACACTTCTCAGTGTCCTACTTTAGCAGTCCTGCAGATGTCATTCACCTTAGAGGCACCTTTCAGCAACCCTGAGCCATGTAAGCTCAGTGGCGCGTTTGGTAACTGTGTAACATAAAAGTACAAAACGCTAGTTAGATAGCTTCTAACCTCAGTTCTGGCAAATGTAAAAGTGCCTGTGTGTAGGGTAAAGTATTTCATGAAATCTATCACCTACTACATCACTCATTGCAGTAATTTACAAGGGCTGGTGATGTATCACACCTTAGATGTACCTTGGGACAGCATCCACCCTATAAGCTCCATGGCACATGCAATAAATGTATAGCACAGTAGTAGCAATGCATAGAGCAGTAGGGGTTCTAATTTCAATATTGGCAAGTGTGTGTGTGTGTGTGTGTGTGTGTGTGTGTGTGTGTGTGTGTGTGTGTGTGTGTGTGTATATAGATGTCTGTATATATGTGTTTGTAGCTTAAAGAGTTTGGGCCCATTTACACCCAGTACATGTCACAGTGCCCTACCTTAGCAGTTTTGCAGATGTCATTCACCCTAGAAGTACCTTTTGGCAACCCTGAGCCCTGTAAGCTTACTGGTGTGTGCGATAACTGCGTAACATAAAAATATAAAACTCTAGTTAGATAGAAGTTTTAACCTAAGTTTTGGCAAATGAAAAAGTGTGTTTGTGAAGGGTAAAGTATTTTATGAAATCTCTCACCCACTACATCACTCATTGCCATAATTTACAAGAGCTGGTGATGTTCCACACCTTAGAAGTGCCTTGGGACAACATCCACCCTATAAGCTCTGTGGTGCATGCAATAAATGTGTAACACTGTAGTAGCAATGCATAGATAGAGAGGGGATCTAATCTCAGTACTGGCAAGTGTGTGTGAGTGTGTGTGACAACAGTATCCTGTGTGGGTGGTGGTGTGATTGTGTAATAACAGAATCCATTGGGGGGGTTTGCTAAACTATAATATTGATGAACTAGTATATATCCCAACATCCACATTACAAGGCCAATGGTTGTCAACAATTGTAGAGGTAGGTGTAGACAATTTACAGCCTTAAAAGTGTTGTGCCATGTGCAATGACTATGTGACAGTATGGAATAGCTAACAAGATAGGCAGCCCTTCTAATACTCAGAGACCACTCTCCACTCAGGAATCATACGCAAACACACTCGGCTAGGCATCAACCCCTATATCACTAGTTGTCTCGTAAACAGATTCACAGATAGAAACCACGGTGTGAATGCAATGGACTCCATGTCAAACTGATGACTAGACATGAGTGGAGTCCCACAGTGTGTGGACCTGTGTATTCTCATGTTTGGGACCTACAGCTCTGAGGTGCAGGCCAACACAAAGGCACTCTGCCTAACAATGCTTGCATATAACTGTAAGGTGGATGCTATCATTACCCCCCCCATGTGATGTTGACATCATGCACAAAGGCCTCTCTGAGACCTATGACTGTTGTCAGAACCCTGGATATTAGCTCAATGCCCGGAGATGTGCTGCCATTACCTTTGGGAACATCATGGCTCACATGAAGTAATACACTGCTGGTAATCCACTGAACAGTGACATTGTTATAACAGAATGGGGAACACAGGTTGACAGTAAGCTGTCTGTTGACCACAACAGTGCCACTCACATCAGAAAGTTCTTTGATGTGTTACGTCTCCTAAGTGTGTGTTATCCAGCAAGTAAAAGGCCCTGATCACCCTGTACCCTCCCATCAGTAGCCCAATCAATCTGTACAGTGGTCCTATATACCCACCATTGCCATTCCTCACCAGGACACGTGACGTTCTTTACTGTACAGGTACCTTGTTACACTCCTCACACTAGTAGTTCCACACCAATGGCCATAACTGCATAACACTGTGGTGCCACAACTTGATGGGGATCCTGTATGTGTATGTGTGTGTGTGTGTGTGTGTGTGTGTGTGTGTGTGTGTGTGTGTGTGTGTGTGTGAATAGTAATCTCTGTGCATTTGGTTGATGAATATCCCCTGGGGGTGTGGTTATTAGCAAATGGAGGTGTGTCCAAATCCACTACACTTACCATTCTCCACTTTACAACAGATTATGTTAATCACCATATACCTATATACAACCCTCAGCTCTATAAGCTGTGAGGCATATGCAATCCCTCTTATACAGACTTGGGAAATCAGTGCAGATACAGCTGTACCTTACCTATGACATGGTTGATGTGTTACCACGCTGCCATACCTCTTGGGCTTGCTACAGGGCCACATCCTGGTGACACACAGATGCCTAAAACACAAACAGGATACAGCATGTGACAACACATTCACTCAGCATTACTAATAGCATTAATTCATCCTGGCTGAGACTGTACACACACTCTGTTGTGTACCCTTTACAAATGCCAGATGACAGCACGCTACAAAGCATTACATAATACAATTTAGTAAGTACACCCTGTGCATCAGACTCATATTTGCATGCCCCTGCCTCAATGGTTTGGATGGCAGAGATCTGGCACAAGTTTCATCATATACACAGGGTGTTGCGTGGTTTTGCCAGAGGCCTAGGCTGCACCATTCAGTTGACATTATGGGTGTGTGTTTGGGGTGTGGGAATGACATGGCTTGTGCAGGTGTGGTGCATGTGTGTGGAGGTGACCTTTTTCTGATTGTGATGTATGTGTGTGTCTGCATGCACACAGTCACACCATGTGGCTGCCATACACTGATGTTTTTGCACAGCTGTGGGCCGTACATGGCAGGGTGTACAGTTCACCATCTCTGGCCATGGACATGGGAACTGGACCTGCCAGGGGTATCACTGGCACCACCAGGGACATGGCCAGAAACACTACTGCTCCCTGATGGTGACTGATGTCTGTTGGATCTGCATCCCTGTTGGGACCAGCCAGGACCATGTGCCCATGGCCTGCCGCATCTTGGCATTGACAGCATACCAGCCTCAGCAGTGCTGGTGATACTGTCTCTATAGCAGAGTGATGGTGCATGGCCACGTGGACTGCCAACTGATTGTGGTGCTGAGCCACATCCACGTGGCTGCCGCATTCCCTCTGCCAAACGTTCGAGCACAGATACTCCATGGTAGAGAACTGCAATGACTTGACCCCACCGTCTATACGTGATCTCACTGCCCTCATGCATGATCGCAATAACTTCACGCAAATCGACACGGACACCAGGGAAATGTTCTTCCACCAGCCTGCGCACTTGTCTGGTGTTACATTTGTTACATGCCTGTGCATCCATTACAGCTTGAAACATATTGGTTCATAGGTTCATAGGTAGGTACTAGGCTATCAGCCCAAGGGCCAATGTAAGCCTAGCCAGCAAGGTTCCATGGCTTATGCCACCCAAGAAAGTTATTTTCCTGTGCCACTGTCGAGCAGAGACACAGAAGTGATCTCCAGGGTGTATTTCCTATTTCCCATCCACTCATCAAGATTTTTCTTGAAGAGTGTTAATGAAGAACTTTGCTTGACATAGATGGGTAGCTCGTTCCAGAGTATAGGAAGTCTCTGGGACAGGGATCTATCCCTCCAGCATGTCCTGTTTATTGTGGTGACAAAGTTTAGGTCCCTAGAGTGAGTGGGATTTCTTTAGGTGTAGCATGTCCAACAGCTCTGGGTTTGACATAGCTTTATATGTTAGGCAGAGATCACATTGGAGTAGGCGATATGCTACAGAGTAAAGCTGGATATTTTTGAGGAGGTCAATGTAGGGCATTTGTTTGAGGCCAGTGATCCTCTTTGTGAGGTACTTCTGTGGCCTTTCCAGCTGCTGCAGATGTCTTCTGAGGTACATTCCAAAAGGGGCATTGTACTCTATAATGGGTCTAATGAGTGCAGTAGGGGAACAATGACCTCTTTTTTCCTGGATGAGAACCCTTTTATGATGAGGTGTGCCACGTAGAAGGACTTCCTGACTACTGTGGCAATGTGACTAACAAAGGAGAGACTACTGTCCACCTGTGTCCCAAGGTCTCTTATCACGCATTCGGTGTTAAGTAGATTGCTGCCTATGTTGTAGTTCATGGGTACAGAGTTTTTACCAAAGGGGATGACACTGCACTTTTTGACATTGAGCTTGAGGCCATGGCTCTTACACCAGGCATTTGTCTCAGTGAGGCCCTTCTGTAGGATGTCCACATCATTTGGGGACTTGACTATGGCTCCTAGTTTGCAGTCATCTGCGAACTTCATTAGCCAGAGGCCTTCTGTGTTAGCCTGTACTTTAGAGAAGTAGATACCAAACAGGAGAGGTCCCAGGATGGAACCCTATGGTACTCCACTTGTCACTGCTTTGAAGGTCAGATTTGGAGTCCGCAACTTTTACAGTGTGGGTTCTGTCAGTGAGCCAGATGGCAACCCCTCTTGTGATGTAGGGATTTATACCTAGTTTAGTGAGTTTAGCTATAATTCCAGAATGGGGGATGGTGTTGAAAGCCTTGGCCAGGTCAAGATAGGCTGTGTGGACCACCTTACCCTCATCCATGGCTTTGTTGACTGCCTCGAATAAGTCAATCATGTTCAGGAGGCATGATATGCCTGGTTACTGCAGCAGTGGCACTTTCAACATGGGCTGGACGGGCAGCCATCCTCCTCCATGCACCCTTGCCCCTGCCTGTGTGGCACCTCATCAGCTCTCCGGCTATGGCTAATGCCTGGGTGCTCACTTGCCATAGTCACCACACTTGCATGTTCTGTGCCAGCACCCAGCTGTTCTTTAATTGTGGCCACTGGTGATGGGGAATGTGTGAGCATTGTGACTGTGTGCATGGATGGGGTTGACAAAGGTGTGATGGTAACTGATGATACAGCTGCAGCACCTGAGAACCCCACCTGTGCCTCACTATGGGTATCATCATGGTCAGAGTCACCAAGCAAACTAACATCACTTACACAGCAGGAGGGACTGTGACCACCATGTCCACCTGTGATGAAAGGACAACATATGTACATTACTATTGACACTATAAGGTTTGCTGGTACACACTTTCATACACACTCACTCACACACACACACACACACACACACACACACACACACACACACACACACACACACACACACACACACACACACACACACACACACACACACACACACGTGAGGTGTCCCAGAGGCATTCCACAGACCTCACCACATTAGGCAACAGATGACAGTTAAGACACACTCAGACCAAAACAGCCACACTTTGACAGGCTCTCAACAGCATGCAGTGCATGCCTTTCAACTTACTGTTACTACTAATTTACACCACTGGGATATGTGAGTGTTTTTAGTTGTTGGTGAGCCTTCACCTAGAGTACACTGCACCCATGTAAACATTACTGCTGTTCACCTGTATAGCACTGTGGCTAAACCTACAGATCATACCTACCAACTGTACAGAGTTTCCAGGAATATCTATATATGTGGGTCATATCTCCTATCTGCTGCTCATACCTCCTACGTTTGCCTGATACATTACTGGTTTGACCAGGGGATTGGTGGACCTACTTAATAACATACTGTGATTTGCAGATGTCATAACCTGCAGTACATGTATGTGAAAACAAGGGTGGTTACTAAAACAACTTTCCAAGCTTACAATGGATATAGTAAGTGTACAAACCATTTTTAGCATGCAAAGATTTTGTGACAGATCACATGAGACACCAGTGATATAGCCATAACATTTCCACCATTTTGTATGACATATAACCTGTGCACTCCAATTGAAGAACATACACATCAGGTAGGGGTACGGTATCATAAATGATATCAGTACAATAGATGGGTTGCATGGGGGTGCACACCCGTAAACTGATACTTTGGTAAAACACCTGTTGATCTCATCACGGCATTCAGTCCTCTTGATAAGGTGTGTATCAGCATGGCACATCTTGACATGGCAATGTTTGCACACTCTCCCTTGCAAAACACCTCCAAATCTGTCAAATTGCAAGGCCATCCCCTGTGCACATCACTTATCAGGTCACCACACAGATTGTGTATTGTATTCAGGTGTGGACTCAGGATTGGCCACTGCAGACTGTTGATTGTGTTCTTGTAAAGTCATCCTTTTGTTCAGTTGGATGTAAGGTGTGGGCCTTTGTTGTGTGCTATGTTGGAATTCCTCCCCACCCACAGCTATGTGGCAGATACCAGAAGGGTTATAGACATAAGGGCCCGGTGTTTGAAACCAGTCATAATACACTCCAAATTGGCTACAGCCCCAGTTCAAGTTTGTGAACAGCAAACTCAAAGCAGGACACTGCCATCACCCTGCTTCACTGTGTTGATAGTGTTGTTCTGCTGTTGTGCAGTGCTGTTATTGGGCCAAACTAACATGACTAATTTGTGGACAAAGTGAGTTTATCCTTGGTCTCATAACACCTTAACACATTTCCACACATGATTTTTGAAAAGCTGATGTATTGTTGTCCAGACGTTACCCAGGACTGGATGTTGTTTGTTGTGAGGAACAGCTTCCATCTTCCAAAAACACCCTATAGGCAAGAAATGTGAAGACAATGGAAGATTATTTTCACATGTAGTACACACCCTGTACTTGCCAGATATGTCTTGCTGCGTGGCACCTTGCAGCTTCCCTGGACATTTTTGGTACTGTATTCTCAACATACATGTAGGGATGTCCACATCTTCACAATGGCAGTAGTGTATCATATCTTGAACACTTTGTGATGACTATCTGCTCTGTCTTTCATGGCATATGCAATGTTGTGGGTATGTTTCTGTAGCCTTCTCCAGGCTGATACCTTTCTAAAAGGTGATTTTTTTTCAGCACGTTAAGCTGTATGTGAACCATGGCTTTGCTGTAGCAGGCAACTGTGGGTCTATGTTAGGATATTCTAAGTATATGAGCTGACTGTTATTTGCAGTTAATTAAAGGGTCCATAATTGATGTCAGGTGTGTATCCAATATGACGTACTGCTGTGGTCTTATCAAATACTGCTACACCACAGTATGAGTTTTACCCTGTACAAACATATGCATCTAGCTTCTTGGACAATTTTCATGTCACATACTTGTTCCCCTGATTTGTTTGTTTCACAATTGCATTGTACAGATTATAGGTCACATGAAAGGTTGGATGGATCTGGTGTTGTGTATTGTGCTCACATTATCATATATCACAAATACCTGGCATTTGAACAGGTGTGTACACCTTTTATATGCACTGTATAACACTAATGTGTACAGTATGTCTCCACTCTTTGCCCTTTATCCCCCCATTTTGGCAAACTTTATCCAGATGCCCTGCAATGACAGGTTCATGAGGTATGGTACAGATATGTGACATCTCATGCAAATAAGCCCCTGTGATATCCACTGTGATATTATGCAGTGAACCCCACCACAAGTGATCCTGCAGTTATTGGCAAATGGCTGCTGAGTGTAACAGTTGTGTGCATGGTCACATGCATGACCTTAACATGCCTGGGGTAGTGGTGAGCCACAGCAGCAAAATGTCATACCCACTGGTTTCAGGCTGCTCTACCTCATGTAGATGAGAGGGACCTAGGTATTAGGTAGGGAGAGGTATTGTCAGCAGATTCACAATAGGCATTGGTCCAAGATTAATGCTACATTTATGCACAGGTACAATATAAACTATGATATTACACAATTTGCTATCTTTCACCATAGATGTGTACTTGTGTGCATTACTAAACCCCACCCACTATTCTATTTTGCACTGACATATGCATCTAAAGACTCTTTAGAACACTGTAGTAATGCTACCTCAGTACATTGATGCGCACATTTTCCTTACCTGGATGATCCTCGCCTGTTGCCTGGGTGCCACTCATCTCCATGACTGATATTTCCTATTTAGATGATCATGTGGGGGCTACCCTGAGGTTGGCCAGGAGCTCCTCCATTGCCATAAGTGGGACCTGTCTGGCTGGTCCCCCACTGGTAGCAGCACGGACCCTCACTAATGCAGCAGCTCTTCCCCGGGCACACCGAATCAGGTCAGTCGCTCTGTGCCTGACCTGATCATATGTGCATCCATTGTGGCCCGAGGTGTTGACTATTTGGATTATATCATCACATAGGGCAGTCCTCTCCTGCTGATGTTGGCGACCCCAACTGAAGAGGATGTCACAGTTCTGCAGGATGGCCTTAGTTATGGCTGCAGTCTCCTGTTCTGAATAGGGTGGCTGGTAATGCATGACACCTGGAAGACCTAAACAAGGAAACACATCACAGGACTACAGACATTGCCCAGAGTTCTTTACAGAGACAGCCACTACATAGAAACACATCATACCCCATACCCAGCATCACTGTATGAACATGCATTGTACTCCTGGTACTGTTGTATCATGTTCCCCCCATTGAGGGCCAGTACATTTCATAAACGACCATTCACATTTGTCTAGAGTGGTGACAGTGTCCGTGTTCCTTGCAGATGGGATGTGAATGCTGCTCAGGCTTGGCTTGCATACAGTGTGTAATGGAGCTGGAATCGTATGTCTGGGTTCTTGCAGGATGCAGACAGGAATGTTATCAGACCCCAAGGGGATTTTCTATTTTTACATTTAAGTAGGCAGTTTGAACCTGATCCATGATGATGAGGGTATGGGCGTGTGTGGTGTGCATATCCATCTATAGTGATGTTGAAGCAGGGGGGTGATGTTTGTCCTAAACGTGTCTGCAGCAGGTTTGCTGTAGCTATGATATGTGTGTATGTGCTGTGATTGACCTCCATTACAGGGTGTGTTGGGTTCTTGTATCTGAGACTGAAAACATATGTGAAGACGGCCTTCTGATTGCCCTCAGTGGATGTGTCCAATTTGTGCTGACAGTCAGCCTTACAGTAATCCACCTGTGACCTACTATGGTCATTCAGACAAAGGATGACATGCTGGCCAGTTGGTGCCTGCTCCTACTTTTCCCTGTACAGCCAATATAGCATCCCATTATATGCTTTGTGCATTACTGCTGTCAAGAAAAGGGGTTTACTCTACTTTGCAATGACAGGTTGTACAAGTTAAGGTATTGCTGAGGCTATACAGCTATGTGGGCGGTCATATAACTGTCTGTAGTAGGCATGGGCACGAGGTTATAACACATTTGGACAGCTCTAAAATGTCTACATGACACTCCTGCTTATGCTAGTACCCATGTCTGTTTCACGGCATTGCAACAACCATTAGCTGTAGAAATGTAACTCTGTTGGATGCACAGACAGTATGATTACACACATGTTCGACATGTACAGCTCATTTACGTGATGTTTTGCATCCCATGTCAGGTGTCATGAGTCAGCCAGGTACACTTACCCATACATGCATACATCTGCACAGGTAATAAATGCTATACATTTCTGTTCTATGCCAGTATGGTACACTGTCATAACACTTTTGTTGCTCAGTAATTCTTGTCTACCTGGTAGGGCAGGACATCTGGAGGATGGTGCACATATATGGTGGGCTATAGGCCAACATTATTGACATTGTCTTCATATTGCTGTAACACACGTACATCATTTGATAGTTGGGTAGCCTTTGCATTCACAGTCATAACCTGGAGTATATGCAATGCTCCTATGGCAGGCAGAGAGGGGAAAGGCTAGGAGTGTGGTAGTGAGTGCTAGGAACTTTTACTGTTGCATGTATGGCTGGTATTGGTATTGGGCTAGTTGATATGATGGACAGATGGAAGGTGGATATATTGTGTGTGCAACAGACCAGATGGATGGGGGTTATGGCTGTGTGTCTCATACTCAGGTACAAATAGTTCTAACATGGTGTATATGTGAGAGGAAATGGTGTAGGTGTTAACCTAATGGAGCATTATGCCAAGACTGTGTTTGGCAGTGATAGGAGTGTTGGGTAGAGCAAGGTTTATGCAGCTGGGAATTAATGGTATAACGATGACAATTGTTAGTGCATATGCTCCACTAGTTGCATGTGTGAGGGCTAAGAATGACGTACTTTGTAGTGGTTGAATGAAGTGGTGGTGACTGTACCCAAGGGTGAGAGAGTGGTGATTGGAGCAAATTTCAATGGGCAAGTTGGTGAAGGGGATAGAGGGGATGCAGAAGTGATGGGCAGGTATGGTGTTAAGCAAAGGAATGCAGAAGGTGAGATGGTGTTGGAGTTTGAAAAAGGGGTTAGACATGGCTGTGGTGAATGCATATTTTTACCAGACCAAGGGGCATAGGGTGCCAGACAAGAGTGGAGGAAGATGCACACAGGGGGATTATCCCCTATGCAGGTGGGGCTGTTTGAAGGGGACTGTAAACTGATGACAGGGAAAAGTGTAGTTAGGCAGCATGGAGTGTTGGCCTGTGGAATGTTGCTGGTGATCAAGAAGAGGGGGAGGAGTGTGAGGGCAGCACTATGGATCAAATGGTGGGTACTGATAAAGGGTGATTGTGAGGTTGAGTTCAGGGAAGAGATATGACAAGCAGTGGGTGGCAGTGAAGAGGTAGCAAATATGTGGTTAAATATAGCTGAGCTAGTAAGGGAGATGAGTAGAACAGGGCTTGGTGTGACATCTGGACAGAGAAAGGAGGACAAGGAGACCTGTTGGTGTAATTTGTAAGTACAGGGGAGTATACAGAGAAAGAGGTTGCCAAAGGAGAAGTGGGATTATCAGACAGATGAAGAATGTAGATAGGAGTATTAGGGGATGGGGTGCATGACAAAGAGAGTGGTGGCAAAGGCCAAGGATGGGGTTTCTGAATGGTTGTATGTAATGTTGGACACCAAGGTTGGAGAATAAGACCTGTACCAATTAGCTAGACAGAGGCACATAGCTAGGAAGGATGTGTAACAAATAAGGGGGATAAAGGATAATGGGGGAACATACTCACAAGGGAGGAGATTGTGTACAGCAGATGGAAACAGTACTTTGATGGGCTGTGGCATGAGGAGAATGAGAGAGAGAGATGAGGTTGGATGAGTTGGGTATGGTGAATCAGGAAGTGCAACAGATTATCAAGGGGGAAGTAAGGATAGCTATGAAGAGGTTTAAGAATGGAAAGGCTGTTTGTCCAGATGACATACATGTGGACGCATGGAGTTGTTTTGGAGAAATGGCAGTGGTCTTTTCAACTGGATTGTTTACTGTAATCTTGGAAAGTGAAAGGATGCATGAGGAGTGGAGAAAATTTGTTTTTGTACTGCTTATAAGAATGATGGTAGTGTGCAGAGATGTAGTAACTACAGAGGGATGTCATTGATCAGTCACATCATGAGGTAATGGTAAAGGGTGGTGGAAGCTAGATTAAGAAGGATGGTGAGGATTACTGATCAGTAGTATGGTTTCATGCCAGGAGAGATCATTACAGATGCAATATTTGCTCTGAGAGTGTTGATGGAGATGTACAGAGAATGCCAGAAGTAGCTGCGTTGTATCTTTGAGGACTTAGAGATAGCATATGACAGGATGCCGAGAGAGGAGTTGTGGTATTGTATGGGGAGGTCAGGAGTGGCAGAGGAATCCATAAGAATTCTACAGGATATGTAAAAGGCTAGTGTGAAAGAGGTGAGTTCTGCATTGTGAATGACAGGTGCATTTAAGGTGCAGGTGGGAGTACATCAGGGATCGGCTCTGAGTCCTTTCTTATTTGCAGTGGTGATGGACAGGTTGAGAGACATAATCAGACAGGGGTCCCTGTTGACTGCGCTGTTGGCAGATGGTATTGTGGTCTGTAGTGGGAGTAGGGAACAGGTTTAGGAGACCCTAGAGAGGTGGAGTTATGATCTAGAGAGAGGGGGAATGATGGTCAGCAGGACTAAGACAGAATATATGTCTGTGAATGGAAGGGAGGATAGAGGAATGGTGAGGATGCAAGGAGTACAGTTTGCAAAGGTGGATAAGTTTAAATATTTGGGAACAACAGTTCAGAGTAATGTGGAGTGTGGGGGAGAAATGAAGAAGAGAGTAGAGGCAGGGTGCGGGTGGTGGAGAGGAGTGTCAGGAATGATTTGTGACAGATGGGCACCTTTAAGAGTGACAGGGAAGGTATACAAGAGGGTAGTAAGACCAGCTATGTTATATGGGTTGCAGACAGTGGCATTGAAAAAAGGCAGGAGTCAGAGCTGGACAGAGCAGAGTTAATGATATTAAGATTTGCACTGTGTGTGACGAGGGTGGACAGGATTAGGAACATGTATGTTAGGGGGTCAGCTTAGGTTGGATGGGTTGGGGAGAAATCCAGAGAGTGGCAGGATTATGTTGGTTTGTGCATGTGATGAGTAGGTATGCTGAGTATATTTGTGAAAGGATGAGGCTGCCAGGTAAGAGGGAAAGAGGAAGGCATAAGATAAGGTGTATGAATGTGTTGATAGCAAACATGCAGGCAATTTTTGTGATAGAGTAGGATGCAGAGAACAGGAAGACATGGAGACAGATCATCTGCTGTGGCAACCCCTAACAGGAACAGCCAGAAGAAAGAGTAGGAGATGTAACGTTGTAAGGCTGGTGTTCACAGGTTGCCAATTATTTGCCAGACATAACACGACTCTTTGAGTAAAGGAGTACAAATATGAGGCACACATATGGTCAGCATGCATAACACTGAACAATGAAAAGTGTGAGTTCAGTATATCACATGCAGTTCAACACACACAGGTGTGATAGTATTTCAGTATGCAAATGCCCTGTATAGGTTCCTCACATTTCTGGGACAAGCATGTATATCATATTTGTATTCACATTTACTATATGGATATGTACAACATCCCAGTAGCTAGCCTAGCAGTGTCACAGTTAGTATTGTTCAACACACACTCCAGTAGTACTCATATGTGAGCCATCATTTCCTGGTGTGGCTCAGGCACTTGAGCTTTAATTTATGTCACTGCAGACAGACACAGTTGCTATGGCCATAGTTTATGATCATCAATATATCAGTACAGCAAGTGTTGTTGAGACATATTTGTTGAACTTCATATTTACCACTATTACATACCCCATACTACATTCCATTACATACTTGTTTGACCTACCTTTTTTTCAAGGTGTGGATGGATAGATGGCTAGCTGGCTGCTTGGCTAGCTGGCTGTATCTGGATCTGGGATCTGGATATGGATGTGGATGTGGATCCCAATGTATTTACCTTGTCTCTCTCTTTCTCTCTGTCTCTGTCTCTCTGTCTCTCCCAGATGTAGGGTATGCATCTGTTTTGTATAGGCAGCAGCTAGCCTTTTGTAGATAATGCTCATGAGCAGCTGGCAGCCTGTACACCAATTGCAGTCCCCCACTTGCTAATTCCATGCAGAACAGCTGTGGTATCATTCCTATAGCCAATAGCATGGGAACACACTCCTATATTTGAGTACTTCATGTGGGCGTTGGCCCTTTACCTTGCCTGTGAGGTGTGTCAACAACAGCATCACAGAAGTTGTTTGGAAATACCTCTTACAATAAAGACTGTGGAGACAGCCCAACAAACATGGGGAGAATGTTCCAGACATAGTGACAGAATGTAAGTATTGCTGTTATAAATTTGAATTAATGCTAGTTTGACAGGGTTTGTGTGGACATGGCTTTTCTCTGTGAGTTAAGTCTGACAATGTTATGTGGTTGACATAACTCACAACTGTAGGATTATCCACAGACTACCAGAGTTTGGACACTTATGTTTGGTGTGTTAATCACACATGTTTAGTCTTTGGAAAATCAGTAGCATACTCTGAGGCTTGCAGTCAGTGAATGGTAACATCAATTTGTGTTTCTGACATCATATCCATCAGAATAGATATGTTACAACAAACCCTGTTACACCAGCTACTTTCTTAGTTTATGACAGCAATATGTCAATACTACCCCTGCGTTTGGGCCTCTGTCCCCAAGTATGTCAGGCATTGTCCTGATGTAATGCAGTAAGAGGTGGATAGGTATGGTATATCATTATTTAGTGACTTCATTCCTGATATTGTCCCAGTGATGTATCAGACTGCCAGACAAGTTATGTGTGAGAGGCCTTATACATGAGGACAAAGCCTGGACATTCTGTGTGACTCTGTACAGTTGGGAGGTCTGTGTATTTCTGGCATTTGTTGACAGACTGTCAGGATTGTGTAGCAGGGTAGTGTGAATATGTTATTTTGCCTTTGTAGGGAGGGGGTAGATGTATGTCTTATGGGCCCTTTTCTATCTGAATTTGCATGCTGCTCCAGTTTCTAGTGCTCTATTAGCCATATATGTTTGTAGGGGCAGACTGAGACGTGTCCCATACCACAGTCAGGCATCATACTATACTGTGAATTGGTCCAATATATGTAGGAGTAGTGTGTGAGTGGGAAACATGCTGATGGTTTTGTTCACATAGTCATTATACTCTATTGTTAATTTGGCTTACCAGTATGTCACTATGACTGTGGTGAAATTGGCTGTGGGTATGAACTTTCACACTTTTGTCTGTTTTTCAGTGCTGTTACTTCCCTGTAGTGCCTGATATGTTTTCAAATACATGTGTAGTTCCCCATAGCAAATGTGGGTTAGTGTTGTGTCAGTCTGGCTGTAGTGTGGACGTTGTTTGGTGACATGCTAATCAGCTCAGTGTAGTTTTCCTAATGTGATGTTATGTCCAGATATTTGTCTGATGTACTGTTGCCTGTCCCCCATAACTGTTGTGTATTTCTGACACATTTATGGGATGATATGAAGATTTAAGTCACTAACTAGTGGGAAGTAATTGGGTTTTGGAATTGTGCTATTCCAGTCAATATATGTTAGAACAGACAGGAGGGTGTTCTTGCATCAACTGTGTCAGCTTATCTATTCCAGTATTTGAGATATGTCCCAATTTTCATGGCTTTAACCCCCCTTTGTCAGGCTTGGTCCAGATTTGTTGCACTAAGGGGTTCATAGCATACCTCTTGACTGGTCAGATTGTCTCAGACTGTCCAGGTTTATAACTCATATTTCTGGTCTGTTCCACAGAATCATATAATTTTATTTCTTTGTTAAATCACTGTAATGATGTGAAGATTTCTGTCAGTAAATGATGACATACATTTCAGTTTCAGAACTCACATCCTTCTGCATATGTATGCTGACACAAACACTGTTACCGTAGCAACATTCTACATTTATGACTGCAGTACTTAACATTATGTCCCTAGTCTTGGCCCATTGACCCCCCCCCCATTTTGATAGCCTTTGTCCAGCATTCTTGCAGTAAGAGGTATAGTGGTATGATGCTAAGGTATAACTGCACTACATGTTATGAGCATATCTCTCTCTCTCTCTATATATATATATATATATATATACATGTATGTATTCATATATATATATATATATATATATATATATATATATATATATATATATGTGCATAATTCCTTTTTATATATCTACATCTATAGTTTTATTAAGATATAGTTTTATATATTCTATATGTATTTGTTTCATAAGTATATCTTGATATATCTGATGTATATCTATCACCATACACATATACATGTGTATATTTATATATATTAAACATGACTGATTCCACAGTGTTTGTTCCCTAGTATTCTATACTTGTAGGGAATGATATATTTGAAAAACAGCATTTGTTATTACATCTCAGATGGTGTAGTGGTAAATTGCTCCAGCTATGGTGCATAGGGTCCTGCATTCAAGATTTGGTAGGGCTGATTACTTTGTTGCTGGGCAGAACAGTGGCTGATGGTGACAGGGTGATTAAGGCAGTTTTAAGCAGTTGCAAGTGTTTTTGTGGGTTTGCGCAATGGTAAGCAATGCCAACACATGGTTAAACAGGAAACTGCTTAATCTGTGTAGGCATCACTTAGCATCACGCAAACTCACTTACTGCCACTTACTGCTGCTTGCTGCCACTTGCTCCTGCTTATCCCCATGCTAATTTCTTTAAAAGAAAAGAAAAAAGGGGTGATAGGAAAGTGGTGAAAAAAAGGGGCATGCAGAGGGAAAAACAAGATGAAAGATAGCTAAGGATGTGCAGGACAGGAGTAGGGAAGGTCCATACCTGTCCATTTTTTTCTGCAGCAACATCTGTGCACTTCTACAAAATTTGGAGGTAAATTTGGGCACTCAAACCCCTGACAGAGGGGTGAGGACAACAGTAATTGGACCTGATTAAATGTATCCAGTGGACACATGTTTAAAATGGACAGCTATGTATAGGGTGTAATTTTTTTGTTTTGGGAACAGATTGCCTTTTTTTTTTTTAAAGTTGAGAGAGATATGTTGGGAAGGATAGTAGGTATAATTGGGGAGGTATGTTGGGTAGAAATACAGACAAGATAGACAAGACAGTAGACAGGGGTGGTATATGACACATGTGGAGGGTAAACACCTTGGACAGGGAGGATAGTTGGGAATCAGATGCACATGAGCCCCCAAGTGGTTACAGTGGGACTGAGGTCCCAACCCATTAGGCAGTCACCACTGTACCTTCACAGCCCCAGAGGTGGCTGTGCTGGGGGCTGAGCAGGAGGGGCAGGCTGACCCTCAAGATGTTCCATGCAGCCCTCAAGCTTGCATAGCTGAGCTCCAAACTCCTTTTGTAGCTCCCTATGCACCAGATCCCAGACCTGTGTACAGGTGACAGTGTCCTGTCTGTGCCCACTCTGGGGGGGGGGCGAGCCCCATCCCCTGAGACAGTTCCACCTGAAGGTGGTGCATGACCAGCAGATGAGGAGGTCCCGGGGTAGGTTCTAGATGTACTGGGACCTAGTGCCATGGCCAGATGAGGCAAGAAAGGTAGATCCGCTGGGATCTGCCTTACCAGATGTGCTGTGGTGTTGAGGTTTTAGTAAATATTAGAATGGTTATAATATAAAAATATAATATGATATATAAATATTTCATATGGTTAGTCATGAACCACACATTTCATTAGTTATAACAGCATATATGGGTGTTCCAATTGACCCCATATAACAAGTTTGGAACAGTTGCATTGCAAACAGAACACATGCATATGTGGAATCACAGTGGACATTATAATAGCATTATAATAGCATGCAGGTTACACTGATAGCAATAGGCCACCAATGATAATATTTAAACAGGGAACATACATTTCAAACATTTAAGAAATTTTTGAACACTAGGGGAAATGTTCCAACTGTAGGTTTGGTGAAAAACATACCCATTGATTTATGTGTATAGATTATTGGTCCAGATGGGGGGGGGAGGAGAAAAATGCCAATTAACAACTAAATAGGCTTCAGTTGCTCACAACTGTAATGATCATTACTCTACTCATTACTCTTCAGGTATTACCTCACTTTACATCTATTTATGGCCTTGGAGTTGGGCAGTGGGTGTTTTACACAGTGTATAAGTACAACATTCTTACGACACATATATACCTTTTCTTACCTGGTTCACCTGTGGAGGAAATTCTGTTAATACTACCTGACTGTTTCTACCCATATTCACATAGCCACTGTTACATACGTGCACTCATACTATACCTTGTTTCTATTGGTCACCCTGGGTGTTGGCAGCAATGACCACTAGGTGTGACAGCATGACACTTGAGGGACATATCTTGGAGGGGACTGCTTGGTGTATGTACTTCTCTTTCTGTCATTTGTAGCCTTGGGATTGGTCAGTGGGTGTTATACACAGTGCAAAAGTACAGCCTTGTTACAGCTAATATACAGCTTTTCTTACCTGTCAGACCTGTAGAGGAAGTTTCTATTAGCACTACCTGAATGTTTCTACCCTTATTCACATAGTCACAGTTACATATGTGCACTCATACGCTGCCTTGTTTTTATTGGTCACCCTGGGTGTTGGCAGAAATGACCACTAGGCATAACAGCATGACACTTGAGGGACATATCTTGGAGGGGACTACTTAGTGTATGTAAATTTCTCTTGCTGTCATTTGCAGCCTTGGGGTTGGACAGAGGGTGTTATACACAGTGTATAAGTACAGCCTTGTTATGGCAAATATATACCTTTTCTTACCTGTCAGACCTGTGTAGGAAGTTTCTATTAACAATACCTGACTGTTTATACACATATTCACATATTTCTGGTTGACATTATGCATGCAGCTTACTACCACTCAAACAATGTCTGTTTGTGCAAAAAAGTACAACATGTTTGTGTTTCATCACAATGAGCTATTGAGGAATTGCTGTTTCTTGCTTGACTATTTTCTGCCTACTACTCTCTTGGTTGTACAGTTTGAACTTGTAATTCTGACATTCGTGTATTGCTCATAAGTCTTATACTGGGTATTCATACTTTTTGACATATGACACTCTGGGAAACAATGGTTAACACAACATTACTATTCAGAGATCAAATCTTGGTGCATGGACCGTTGTATATACTTAATCTCCTTTTTTAACACTCCATAATCTTTGTCAGATAAGCCACATTTATTTAATGCTTTCAGAGCCATAGTTGCCATACAGAAAACATACACATTTATAGACTGATAGACTAAATAGCAAAGTAAACATAACAGTCTGGGGTTTTCAGTTTTATTGATAACTACTGGCACTTTTATTGAAATATATCCTGTAGATCAGCCGTAATATACTAATTTGTCATTTATTCCGTACCAGCAATACACATTTTGAAATAATGGCAGGTGACATTCTACTACTTTCTATTTATTTGCCCAGAATACTGCAAGCTAGATTTGTACTTACCAGCCTTGCAACACAGCCTTAGCAACCTTCTGGCGTGCACATCCACATTCACAGCTCTCTCATCTGCAGCTGTACAGGAGATAGAGAAACATTTATGCATACCTATCCATCATATACACAGGCTGGACTTTTCATTAAACAGTACTTGATACTGATACTTACACACAGCTGGGACAATCTGTGTCCAAGCATCTTGGATCCAATGGTCCAAGAGATCCCTCTTCCTACACTTAAGGTCAGCAAAATGGTGCTGAACTTGCTCACCAGTCCGAGGGATGCCAGTAGCACTGGTGAGATCATGTGCGAGATGGTCCCAGACCTCTGCTTTGTATTGGGAGCCCTGGTACTGGCCTTGCAGCAGTTTCACTTCATGATGTTTTAGAAGGAGTCTGACCATGACCCTTGACTCCTGAATGCCACAGTGCTATGCCCAAAAGCATGATCTTACCTCTCAACCTGGAAACATCAAAAATCTGGACAAGGCCCATAAAACATAGGTACAAATCTGTATGCTGATTAGCATCACATTTGCATACACAATTATGTAACCCCACCCACTCCAGTGGAATTATGGGATACCAGCTTTGAAACACAAACTGAAGAACAGATCACCAAAATATGGCACCAGAGTCCCCTTGCAGCCATTTCAATATCCCATTACTTGGTTATTTCACCCCATTTACTATAAACACTGTAATATGCATACTGCTTTACTTCAACAATGATTTGGATTTCATTTAAAAGTTTTGGTTTACATTTTACAGAATAGACACTAATAGACATCTGCTAAACAAAGCAATGCAGTCTCACAATTAAAATAGACTTAGCATTAAAACAACTTCTCTCCGACTGCGGTGGTGGTGCTGTGGTAGCATTGTCGCCTCACAGTAAGATGCATCTTCTGTGTGGAGACATGCATGAATGGGCATACCTTCATTGAAGATTGTCCATCAGGATCAGAAACTCGGCACGTAAAAATCTACAGCCAATCATTAGCGAACCGGAGTTCCGCTGTGGCGACCCCTAACCGGGAAAAGCCGAAAGACACAACAATAACAACATTAAAACTTCTCTCCCCTTGAAACTCACATTCATTGAAACAGCATTGAAACCTATATTCGAAGAAAATACATCTGGCCAGTGGCAGATAAAGATTAACTTTGGGCTGCCGCTGTTTTCAAATCAAAGCCCCCTTGCACACAAAACATGCATGTGTACTTTGATGCAGCTTCCTGATTGTATTAAATTATATTCCTTGTATAATACAGTACAGTTGGTAGATGGCATTTTAAATTTATTGTTTTGAACATTTTTCCAGTAAACAATGAAACAAAATGCTTGAACCAATAATGACAAAACTGCTCAATTCAGAACATTTCCATCATAAAAGTCTACTCAAACTTCTGCAATCCACCAGTATCAGTAAATATGCACAATCTCTGCAGAAGTAAATATCATCTAACTAATTCCACATTAAAAAGATCTGTAACTAATTAAGAGGTTGCTGCTAGCAAACAACTTTATATTTCATTGTTTTATCTACAAATAAAGTGCCTGTTGCCCTTAACTTCTGCTTACAGTGAATAAACATTTACTCCACATAACCATGCACTTGTACTTATCCTTTGTTAGACAACAAACAGACATGTTTCTTAGTTAACGCAGGGTTTTGGTTCTGGTTTCTCAAACACTGATTTACCAGCCATCATTTAAAATTAATTGCCTGACTTCAAATGCCACCTTGGGTCTGTGAGACATCAATTTGGTCATGAAGGCAACCACCTTTCTCCCTCACTCTTTTTAACTGTGTGAATGGAGTACTTTAACATATTTTATGATGGTACAGTAAGGGCTGGGAGTCACATGAACATATTATTCACTATAGTATTTTATAAAACCTTACATGATTGGGTCTGAAGAATAAATACTGACATATGTAACAACAGCTATCTGTTAATTGCATTTTTTAAAATGTGGCCACAGCAAAAAAGGGCTAGCTAGCAATAAAATGAAAAGGAGGAACAGAAAAAAAGCTACACTAAACTTATTTCAGAACTGAAAAAAAAGAATACAAAAAGAATGTAAACACTAAACCTGTTAATGGACTTCTGATGATGTATGATTACATCTGAAATGTGAATCAGTTTTCCAAGACTATACCAATGACCAAAGAATTGTTTCAGTGTTATAACAGTGCAGCTTACAACATCTCATGACCATCAGGATGAATTGAATATACTATGCCTTAAAACATAATGTTCTTTGTTAATAACTGCAGCGGATTTGCATTCTGTGTTTCAACAACTGAGGTCCTATGACTCAAGCTCACCAGAAGAAATAATATGAAACTCAAAATAAAGAATTTGTAGAAGGACTGTGTCTGTGATTATTGAATTTCCCTAGGTCTCAGAGCTAAGGGAAAAGTATACAGACTGCCAAGAATACAAATAATTACCCCATAATTTCTTGGAAGTTTTTCTTTATTTGTATGATCAGGAAATAATATCTTTACCTGTAGCTAATGAAGAAATTTAGAATTGTAGGAGTCGCATCTCTTTTACTTATGTGAAAACCAAGTAAACATACACGGCCAAATTGACACGTTTCATAGGTGATTCAAGAGCATTGTCTTATGAAACGGTTGCAGTTCACTCAGGATCACACAACCCTAGGCAGACTACAGGACAAAACTTAAGGCTCGTTATTAGTTTTGCTGCCTCTGTCACTTTATCGCTTTATAAATATACACACACACACACACACACACACACACGCACACACACGCACACACACACAAAACCTTTGTTACAGTTATGAGTTGACTTGCAGTAGACCGTAATTCCCTGGTTCACAATGACATTGACACTTGTATCATTAGGTTCATAGGTTCATAGGTTGATACTAGGCTATCTGCCCTAGGACATTTACAAGCCTAGCCAGAGTGTGTTTGGCTTTCGCCACCCTTTTTAGATTAGATGACTGTGCCTCTGTATAGTAGGTCACAGAAGATAGCCCATTTAAGGTTAGCTTACCGTGCCTCTGTCTAGCAGTGACACAGAAGAGATCCCAGGGGTAAATTTACAATCTCCCATCCAAATGTCAAGATTCTTCTTGAAGAGGGTCATTGAGGGGCTCTGTCTAACATGGATTGGGATTTTGTTCCAGAGTGAGGGGAGCCTCTGGGATATGAATCTGTCCCTCCAGCATGTTCTATTTATTTCTGTGCTGAGGTTTAAGTCACTGGAGTGTGTAGCTCTGATGGATTTGGATTTCTTGAAGTGGAGCATGTCCATTAATTTTGGGTTGGACATGGCTTTATTCGTCAGGCACATGTCGCCTCTGAGTAGGCGGTAAGCAACTGAGTAGAGCTGGAGTTTCTTTAGCCTAACTGCGTAGGGCATCTGTTTGAGTCCCTTGATCCTCTTGATGAGGTATTTTTGGGGTCTTTCTAGTTGTAGCAGGTGTCGGGTAAGGTACATCCCAAATGGGGCATTGTATTCAATTATGGGCCTGATGAATTATGAGTAGAGGGACACAATGACCTCTCTTGATCTAAATGTGAACCCCTTCATGATAAGGTGGGCTATATAGAATGTCTTTCTAACCACTTTGGCAATGTGATTGTCAAAGGAGAGATTGCAATCTGCTTGGGTCCCCAAATCCCTAATTACTTCTTCTGTACTTAATGGATTACCACCTATGTGGTACTTTGTGGGCACTTTGTTTTTCCCAAAGGGGATGACTATGCACTTTTTGGCATTTAGCTTTAGGCCATGGCTCTGGCACCAGTTATCTGTCTCTGTGAGACCTTTTTGGAGGATGCTTGTGTCAGCCGGTGAGTCGATTATGGCCCCCAGTTTGCAGTAATCTGCAAACTTTGTCAGCCATAGTCCTCCTGTGTTAGCCTGTACCTCACAGAAATATATACCGAACAAGAGAGGTCCCAGGACTGAGCCTTGTGGGACACCACTTGTAACTGGTTTAGAGTCTGACATGGCACCTGCAATTCTGACCATGTGGGTTCTATCCCTAAGCCAGTTTGCAACCCATCTTGTGACATAGAGGTTGATATTTAAGTTGGTGAGCTTATTTATGATGCCCAAGTGGGGTATTGTGTTGAAGGCTTTTGCAAGGTCAAGGTAGGCTGTGTGGACTACCTTCCCTTCATCTTTGGCCTTGGCGACTGTTTCAAAGAAATCAACCAGTTTCAAGAGGCAAGATCTGCCCTTAACAAAGCCAAGTTGAGTAGGATCCAGTGTTTGGAGGTTCCCAATGTCTTTGTTTATGAGTTCTATGATGATATGCTCCATAGCTTTGCAGACCAGGCTAGTTAGGCTTATAGGGTGATAGTTTCTGGGGTCTGTTGTGGCACCACCGTTATGGAGTGGGACCACTGTTGCTGTACACCATTCTTTGGGTACATATCCTGTTGTAAGGCTGAGACTGAATAGTGATTTTAAGTGAGGGTTCAGTTCTTCTTGGAGCTCATTATGTGAAGTGCAGCAGGTAGAGGCTGGTTAAGTGCACCCAGGAAGAGAAAATGAGTCCCGAACAAGACTGGTGCAGCATCTAATGAATGAGCAGTGTCTTTGACCATTTGGGGTTATTTCGTAGTACCAGCGAATTGGAGATTTCCAGGTCTAATTACACTGCTTGTAAAGTAACTGCCCCATGTGACTGACAGGCATTTTTTTCCAGGGCTTTGAAGAGTTTATGATGCCCAGTGTGTGGTATGTGCCAGGTTTGGGGCACCTTGTGTTGCACTAACTGTTGGATTAGGTAGACTACCCTTTCATTTGCAGTTTGCTGAGCTTGCAATTTATTTATTTTTTATTACTAGGGTGGTGGACTTTGGCACTTCATGTCATGTGCATATTTTTGAGTAAACGGTTTTGTTTCAAGCAAAAGAGGCACAAACTCAGTTGTGGTCATGGATTAACTGTACTTGCTGCTCTCTTAGGTTTGACGGACGAGATGACAGTTAAGATTCTGGTGAATATTAAGTTATACTGCAGGACATATCACGTCATCTAATGAATAAAACTTTGTAGGTTGGAGGTAATCTTCACAGAATATTGTAATTTTCAAGCTGCATTTAAATGAAATTTATTTCATTTTATATTTGTTAACTTAGACTTTTAACCTTTTTGTAGACATGACCCGAGCTCCCAAGTTGCATGGAGTCATGAAGTAATATATGTGATTGATTATATAGGTGTCTACAC
This sequence comes from Protopterus annectens, assembly GCF_019279795.1. Taxonomy (NCBI): domain Eukaryota; kingdom Metazoa; phylum Chordata; order Ceratodontiformes; family Protopteridae; genus Protopterus; species Protopterus annectens. Next base: position 360,368,298 of record NC_056730.1, on the reverse strand, counting down.
ATTCCATTACGGTACACTTACTTGACTTGCAGACTGTAATCCCCTGGCTCACAAATCCGCTGGTCGTCTTTCCCTTCCCCTCTGGTTCACTCGCAAATAACATCTTCATTCGTTCCTTCCTAGGCTGATCTGGCTCAAGAAGTTATAAATCCCGCTCACTTGAAACAACTGGAAATGCTTCGTGCTTCAATTCTGATAGGCTGGGTCACAGGCTGAAATCATCACGCACGTGATAACTTCAGTCAAAGTGCAAAAATTTAAAAACAGAAGCCACAAAAATTGGAAATGAAGGGGTGCCATGATTTATTTGGACCTCAAAACTGGTAAGAACCAAGAAATTCAGTATGGTTTGAGAGATATGAGTGTGATCCTTCACCAACTCCAGCCATGGTGCCTGCAGTGATGAGCTACAATTAGTTATGTGCTAAATTCCCACCTACGGGGTTTAAAGAAGGCTGGTTTCCTGCCCTTTGCTATCATTGGACCATTTTGAATATGCTGAGCTAAGCTAAGTGCCACACAAGCCCACTTAGCTAAGGTTGGCAGTGCTTGCATGGTCAGAGCACTGCTTACCACTGGGCAAATCTGCTTAGCTGGGCTACTACTTCTTACCATTCATATTTAAGCAATGCTTACACCCAGTAAGCATAGCTGTGCACTGCTTGGCATTGCTCAAATTTTATTTTGTAGACTATTAGCTTTATAGGATTGTTTATCATTACTGACATATTATAATACTATGTTTACCTTCCCTGACATCCCCCTATGTGCCTTCATTTCATTTATTCTTGTGTTACTATACTGTATGGGACACTTGTGTTTATATGGGGGTTTCACATCTTTTCTGGACTGACACCACATTTTTGGACCTGATACACTACCCTGGATGAAAAATATTATTTACTACCTCATTTATTAAAACAGATCCCTTTTACAACTGCTTTTACATGCAAAAGTGAGCAGACTTCATTGGGGCTCAAACCGTGGAAGCGCTAACCACTACACTATTTCAGCATACTCATTTTACTCATATATTTCTATTTAGCTCCATCAGATATTTCAGCTATGCTAAGCACAGCTGCATGACACACACACCTGCTCAGCTATGCTTAAACTTTATTTAGGTTAATAAAAAAAAATAGAGACTCTAAAACTTTTTCCTCACTTTAGGGGTATGCACATACCTCCAACTCTTTCTGCATGAAATCTGGGCAAAGCTAGATGTAATGGGGGAAAAAGAGCACAAAACTAAGGGTGATTTTAACACTTTAAAAGTGCATAGGATAACGGATTTTGTGTTAGTGTGTTTTTTTGAGGTGGATGCAGTCTGGAAACTGAAGCATGTCCCTGATAACTTTCTACATTTTTTTAACATTTGTTGACCAGGAAAGTCTGACTGGGATGGAGAGCCTATTTTCAGCAGAGGCCCAGGGAGACATGCTCCAGATGCTGCAGATATCTACACAGTTGTGCAGTATATATGCATACAACTCTTTTTATTTACTTTTACCAGTGCTGTAATGGCACTTTCTGAGTGGAGGGGCTATGTTACATGTGCGGGCACTTCTGTAACCCATCCCCCCTGCACTCGTTCATGGATCATATCCGTGTAGGTGTGACAGCAGCGTGCCTTCATGAATATGTAAGGTGTGCTGCTGTGCTGTACGGACATGATCCATTCCATGCAAGAATAGTTTATTCTTGCACAGAACTTTATTGAATCCCGGGGATGTTCTTTTCTAGGTTTGCACAAGTAAAAACCAAACAAATTAGCATTTTGACTCAATTTTGCATCTAGGAAACAGGAAAATATACATACTCTACTGCATTTAAAATTGTCTAGCTACATGATTCCGTTTTTACTGGTTTCTGTCTTTTTTTTGCTTTGTATTTTACATTTTTTCTCTGAGTCCAGTGTTACATCTTTTAAATAAAGGTGCTCTGTTTACACATATTTTTCAAGTGGATTCTGTGCTGTGCCTAGATATGCAAATCATTTAAGTTAGTTCCATCATTTTTGCTACATTTTTACTGCTTTTTTTCTTTTAGTCTAAAATTGAAGCTAGAGTGACTAACTGAATTTGGTTATACAGTATGCAATGCTTTGCAGGTGGTTGTTGTGCTACTATGTGGATTAATTAGTGTTGCTGTATTTAGTTGCTGTACTTTTAATCACTTTTCAAGTGCACAGCCAGTTTTGGCAAATGTGTAATTTATTTAGAGCTTGTAGTGGTTAAACCCAGTGAGAGTGGGGATGATTGATGCAGTTCAGAGAAGATAAACATTATCATTTGGAGCTTCATCTGTTTTTCATTGGTCATTTCATTCTTCCTGTTAATTTATATTGCATGAATAGTCAGCTATTGTTGTGTTTTTCTTAGAATTTTGAAAGCTAAAGCTCTTGTGCACAAGCTAATAAACAAGCAAAGTGACATTTTTACTCCATTTGACATCCAGGAAACAGGAATGGCACACATATTATACTGCACTTAAAGTTTTGTAATTAATTAAACTGGTTTTAAGTGGTTTATGTAATTTCTTATTTCTATATTTTACTGTGCTTTTTCTGAGTTGAAATTTACAGCTATTAACTAAAGACATGTTACTGTTTGTACAGCTTTTCAGGTGGATTCTATACTGTGCCTAATTATTTAAATACGTTTTTCTGCATGGGTTTAGTCATTTTTCTGCATTTTTTTACTGATTTGTTTTCTCTAACTTTGACACTACTTTTATTAATTGCACTGGTTTTACACACTGCATATCTTTAATGGGGGGGGGGGTTCCCATGTTGTTGCATGGGTTAATAAGTGCTGTTGCATTTATCTCTGTTTTAGTCACTTTACAAATTTACAGCAAACAGATTTGGACAATATATGAGTCATCTAGAGCTGGTGGTTAAACCTGGAGAGAATGAGATAATTGCTACAGTTCTTGGAAACTGAACACTATTACACTTGTTAGTTTCACTGCTAAATCCAAAGTAACATTTGGGCTCCACTTTGCATCCAGGTAACAGGAAAATACATTTGTTTGACTGTACTTAAAGTTGCCTAGCTAGCTATATCAGTTTTTCTGTGCTTTCTCTGAATCTAAAATTACAGCTATTAATAGTGTGTTTAGTGATTAGTGATTCCCCGGTGAAACATAGAGATTCCTCACTCTCTAGGCTGGATGTCTATGAATTGTCCTTCAGGTTCCAGGACCTGAAATATCTTCAGCACTTTTATGATCCTTGCACCAGAAAATATTACAATAACATAGCAGTTGTACATGTGGCAATGAATGACGGGATGAGAAACCGAGAGAAAGATGGAGAAGATATGGCTGAGCACTCTGTGCATGTCACAAATGCAGGCAAGACTGTAATTATATGGGAAAGTGCCAGTATAGCCAGCTGGAGTTTTGTAAAGAATGGTATGTCCTTTGAAGCTTTGCTAGTGTTGAAATGTATCAACAGTGCAATATGCTAAAATGAAAAGAAATGTACATGCACCACTGCAACTGAATTAAATGTATATGTTTTAAAAGAGGACATTGGGACAGCAAAGATTAAGAAAAAATAGGGAAATGCAAATGAGCTGTTAAACCATTAAAAGGCAACCCTCAGTGCTGAACAGGACCAGAGATGATATGTCTGGGAAGGAACCTTTGTTCATTAGCTCAGTGAAAAGAGGGGAGGCCACAGGCAGTGCCATAAACATTTGGATGTGTATTGTGACTGTCTGTGCTAAATTCATGTCTCAAAAGGGGAATACTGTGAGAACCCAGAGTCAGGTGGCCATATGAGGTCATTCTGCCAACCCTCTTGGAAATTATATTTTAGATATTACAAAGAGAAATCTCAGAGTATTGAGTATTTTGTTTTGGGGAGACTGACTAGAAAGACCCTCACCCACAGGATCTTGCTTTCTGGTATAAGTAACTTAACTAGGGAACAGTAAAATTCTCTTAGATTCAGTCAGAAATATAGTGAATCTTAGTTTAGAGAGTGTTTTTCTTTATTTGTATGAGTCTGTCCATCAGTGATAATTTCAGTATTTTCTGTTATTTAAACTCTGTTGTTTACTGTGAATATATATTCAATAGTTTCATGTTTTCTTATTATTTATTATTAAATCTATTTAAAACTGTTATTGTGGCTGGTCCTTGTAGAAAGTATCTAACCTTTGAGAGTACTTATATTTATTTGGTGACACTGTGTGGGCCACTCCAGAAGGCCTAGCCATCTTGGTGAAGTACTACTATTTGTATTAGTATTAGTATTACAGTATAATTGGATACCATTTGTTAAGGGCCCTGGATTAGCTAAATTGGGGAGTGATTTTGGCAGTGATAACTACCTGATAGTCTGAGCAGAAGGGGGCATAGCGGGCAATCTCTGCCAGCCTTTCCCATGTGTGTGTGTGTGTGTGTGTGTGTGTGTGTGTGTGTGTGTGTGTGTGTGTGTGTGTGTGTGTGTGTGTGTGTGTGTGTGTGTGTGTGTGTGTGTGTGTGTGTGTGTGTGTGTGTGTGTGCGCGTGTGTGAAAATTAAATCTTAAAGAGTGTGTGTGTGTCAGCTAATTGGGACAGGGACACGAAGCACTAGGTTCACAGAGAGGGTACTGGAGGACTTGGCTTGGACACTCAGCTGAGGCCCTAACCCTACAGCTGTATCAGTGGGGAGTCTTACTGGGGATCTGAAGGCAGACAGGTATAGAGACATCCAGAGTCTGGACTGAGTGTGTTCCCTGTGTGCTCTTAAGGGAAATTGTACTTGATGCAGAGAGGCATGCATCTAAAAATACTGAGAGTTTCCATTTGTATTCTAAGTGTACATCCCTCTCCAGTGTCAGTGGTGGGGATTCAGGCTCCTTGATTACTGGCCCAGTGTGGGGACAGAACATATTGGTGGTTATCACTTATGGTAGCAGTGGTGGGCATCACAAAGACCATGATACTTAGTGGAATCCTCCATTCTCTTTGAATATTGCCTAGATACAAAGAAAAGATGACTGGTTTCAAATTGAATGAAATACTGTTGTCATTCTATGAAAAAAACAGTATACATGGTATAAAATGAAATGCTTGATTGTACTACTTACTTTGCAAAGGAAGGTCTTCCCCTCTTATTAAAAGGCTTCCTTATACTGGTTAAAACCTTTCCTGTTCCCATTATGACTTTTTTAAAGCAAAGTTCAGTTAATAAACATCCTGATGTAGCAAACATATCAATGACATAGCAGGATAAATTAAGGTGGCTCTGCTCAATGTCAGAAGTGCAAAACCAACTTGCCTGACCTTGAGGTACTGCTGCATTTGGAAGGCATCCATGTATGGGAAATCACTGAAATCAAGTTTATATGTCTGGAAAGCACTCCCACTGAACCAGCCAAAGACAACAACAATGACAAATTCTTCTTTAGTTATGTTAGGAAGCAAAGAAACAGCCCTCAGCAATGTACAGAACTCATACTAAATGATAAAATCTATTCAGTTCAGGTCGACATTGTCAAATACATTTCTTGTGGCTTTGACCTCTGGGACAGCTATCAACCCCCTGAGATGAGTACCTAAAGCCCTAGTCACTGTTGTTTTTTCTCTTTTCCCAACAGTTGTGCAACCATGAAGTTAGTATATTTAAGTAAGGGAAGTGTGCAGGGGAGCTTGTCTTCCCGCAAATAAAACATTTGGTATGACTGTTCAAATAAAGGTTTCCGTGGAATGCATTTACACATCAGCAGTGATGCATTGTCTGCATTTTTTCTCTTTTCCACTGTTGTACAACTGTGGAGTTAGTATAGTTAAGTAAGGGGACCCCCATATGAAGGGTACAGGGAGACGTGCCTCCTCCAAAAAAAAAAAAAGAAAAGTTTTTTGAGGTATATATTTAGCGGAATAAAGATTTTTTTTCTCAGATTTGATTTCTATGAAATGAGTTTTCAGTCATTTTTTTTTCAGTTACTTGTGATTCAGTGAGGTGAGATTCAGTAAAAATGTAGAGCTAAATAGATAAGAGACAGATAGAAGCTTACAATCATAACCTCAAGCAATGAATGTCAAACTTGCAATTTTAAAGTAAATACTCTGAAACTCCAAATGCTGAAGATGAAAAATACTCAACTCCTGGACATGCCCCCCACTTCAGGACACATGTTAGCACCTGTTCCGGTGTCCATAGCAGTAAGGAGTTTCACAATTAGAAATTTTGTGAAGTTTTTCTGATTTGACATCAGCCCTTTCAGTGTACTCTTTTTGAGATCGAGATTTTTGATGTTCTGATGTTCAGGTTTACAATAGTAAACCATACATATAGATATACAGATATAGATAGCTAGCTCTATCTATCTACATCTATCACACACACACACACACACACACACACACACACACACACACACACACACACACACACACACACACACACACATATGTATACATGTGTGTGAGAGTGAGTGCATTATATGCATTCAGAAATGTAACAGACACCTCAGAGGTGGAAAAGAGTGATATTCAGTACATGTTAATAATCCCATGAAAAGGAAAAGGTTTTTAGCAAAGTTGTTAAGGAAGCATGCAGACATTGGTTTTATTCACAAGTTCAAGATGAGCAATAGAGAGGTAGGTAAGTTACAAAAGAGGGGGTTCAAGTTGATGGGATAGAATGAGCAAATGGGGAAAGTGGTGTAGGAATTTTGATAAGTGGGGTAGTGGTGGAAATGAAAAGATACTTTGGGGATAAAGATGGGTAAGTTGTTAAAGGGTAGTGGTGGACAATACTAGGGGTTAAATGGTGTTTTAAAGAAGAGTATTGGAGAAATAAACAAGCTTATGTAGGAGGGCAATAGAGTGACTTGGTGAAGTGATTTTAATTTCATGATAAAACCACAGCTAAAAAGAATGCATGAAGCAGATGGGTTCCATCACAAGGCTCATAATGTGGTGTGGTAAGAAATGTCAATTATTTTTGTAGAAATTAGTGCTTCCTGGTAAGTGGATGAGAATGTTAGTATTTTCAGTGAAGTACTGACTGAAAGGGGAGTGAACAAGCAAGGTTGATGAAGATGAAGATGGTTAAGACAGGTGACAATGACAGAAATGAAGAGGATATATGGCAGGGAGAAAAGAATGAGATGATGTTAAAGTGGCTTGTTGGGCAGAGTTAATGGAATATCATGAGACGGAATAAGAGGCAGTGGGGCTGTAAGTATGTGAAACTGTTGCAGAAGTCATAAAATGTTTCTTAAAAAATAGGAAAATTACTAAAGTGAATATACAGGGGTGAATACCCTTATGTTTTAAACTGTGTTAACTGTGTGGACACTTTGAGTTGTACAATTTTTGTGGCATGCCCTTAAATGTTTTTATGTATTTAATTGACTTGTTAATGAGACTGTGATGGTGGTGCTGCGGTAGCGTTGTCGCCTCACAATTAGATGTTGCCCGTTCGATTCTCAGTTAGAGCGTCTTCTGTGTGGTGACATGTGTGAATGGGCATTCCTTCCTTGAAGGTTGTGTGTTAGGCCCGGCAAGCCAGCATGTAAAACTCTACTGCCAATCATTAGCGGACCAGAGTTCCACTGTGGCGACCCCTAACCGGGAAAAGCCAAAAGACACAAATTGACTTGTAATGAGATGATCTGATTGGGCAAATGTTTTTTGAATGGTTTAAAAGTGATTTGGAAGTATATTTTATCATTTCTGATGAAGTTTGGTTTCTCCAGTGTCTTTCTTAATGGATTTTGTGGTAAATGTTAAAACTACTTATGATTACCTATACAAAATTCATGAATGTAGCTATCTCACAATTTTAACATAAAATCTGCCTAAAGTTTTGAGAACATCCTTAGTTTGAACAAGCTTTGTAAGCAAGAAGAAACGCCAGTATAGTTTTACAGTGATCAGACCACCAACTGCACCCATTACAGTGAACTAATGAAAAACACAAAAAAGTTATGTACCCAGACAAGTAATCAAATGAGGTTAAAAGACTTCTAAGTTTTGCAGTAGTTCATAATCATACATTAAACCTCCTATATTTTGTAGCAAATACTAACCCAAACAAAGGGAATCATAGACATGAGTAATATTGGGCTGATATAATTCATGTTCACTGTGTTGTATTTTCATGATCAATGTGGTCAATAATATATGCCAACACTGCACAGGCACAAGATAGGTATTTTTATTGCATATTTATGCAATACATGGGAGTTGTACTCTTTTATTTTTATGGTCTCTTCTGAGTTTTAATGGCACACAGTGCAACATTGATCTCATTGGTGGTATAAACTATTGTTCTGTTTACAAGCTGAGAACATTGTGGCTAAAGTTAGAACCCAAATCCCCCAAACCACACATATTTAATGAAGTTCCTCAGGTGATAGTAAAATTTTGTAGTCAACTACAATGGAAGGCAAATTCCATGCAGAATTTGTACTCAGATATGGATCTACAATGGGCTTGCTTCCCTTTTGTCTGCAGCATGTCATCTACAATTGCCAGCTGTGATGTGCTACACATGATGTAAACCCTTCATACTATGTTACTGCAACAACAATGGTACTATGCCCAGCTCTGCTGAACAGCAGGATGGAGTGCTGACTGACCCTGTCACTGGAGGCGCCAGGAAAGGAGAGACAGAGAGAGAAATGAAGGAACATAGCCTACTCACCTCTCATTGAGAGGGGTGGGAACAACATGGACATGAGGGATATACTCAGAGGTGTGATTTGCTTGTTGGAGACCAAAGAAATACCCTTCCTTGTATGAGTGGTGGAATGAGATACATGAAGGAATTGCCCCTTGCAGAAGTGAGAGGACATCTTTCACAGATGGCACATTACACATCTCCACCTCTGTACTACACTGAGTGTATGTGGGAAGGCAAGGTCTAAAAAAGAAAAACAGAAACATTACACACTTCTTATTGCTATCTAAGTGATCTCTTCAAGTTGGCACAGAGGATGGGGAACAAATAGATTGGCTGGCAGGGAACTGATGATCGACAGATATTGTGGGCAAAGTCAGCAAAAAAAAAAAAAAAGAAAGAAACAGTGGCATCGTGAGAGGGAAGCAGCATCTGTAATCTTAGCGCATTTCATGTAACACAGAGCACAGTCAAATATTGCTGCAGTATTAGAAAAAGAACATTAACGTACTGTGCATGGTAAAGGCAAACTTACTTTGCCATCAGTATGTGAAAGAAATATTGCATTAAACTTTGCCTGCATGTAATATCAAAACAGAACTGCAGAAATTCACAAGGCCGGTAGGATACCACATAAAGAGACGCATTGTCATATAATAGCAGTTACCATGGCGACAGACATCCCAGATTTGTTACCCCATATCACACCAACAACAAATTAGATATAATGCACACTGCATTGGAATTATAATAAGAACTACTGGACCATCTAACTGTTTCAGTTTATCAGAATATTTGAGCTGAGCATGTAAGCATGCAGGAATATATGAGACACAGCATTTCTGCATTTGAACTACTTTACCATGTAAATATACCCTTTAGTTTCATTAATGTTATACTAACTGTGGCCCCACCCAAAACATTTTAATGTCTGATGTTGCATAAAGTATAATGTCACAATGAATGTGAATGGCACTAGAACCTGTAGTACTGTGTGTGTGTGTGTGTGTGTGTGTGTGTTTGTTTGCACTGGTACCTACAATTATACCAATGACCTATCAAAGCTAGTTCATCACTGCAGCCATAATTTGCATGTCATGATTTAAAATAGGGCATGTTAGTATTCCGTGTGGTCAAAATGTAACATATGCCTATCAAAGAACACCCAGACAGCAGCATGAAAACCATGTATTATCAGCCATTTGTAATGTACAAACAGTAGTGTGACAATATTACCATTAAAGCATTAAGGCATGTATTAAAACACACACTGCTAATGCATTTCATGTAAGACACATTTTAAAACATCCATTATCACACTGTGTGGTATAAATGTCCAAAAAAAAAAAAACTTCACTCTGCTGGAACATAAAGTAGGAAAGTTCCAGGATCTGTAAACAGAAATTAGAGCACTTTGAACTAAAGATATCCTTACAGTTCTAATATTCAAGGCTAACAAAAAATAATTTTAATGCATACCTAAAAATACTGTCAGTACATATGGTATACTTTTTTTTTCAAATAACATTTTTATTGCATTTTCCTCTTTTTTAATACACAGAAAAATAATAAAACAGAAATATATAAGGACAATATACATGGAAATATCAATTTGCAATAAACATAATAACATAGGACATATACCATCATTGTTCGTTTCACAATATGCAATGTTTGCTAACATTTTAATTGTTCACATTAAATTGTAAGACAAAAAAATCTATTCTGAGATTATTTAAATCTTAATAGAATCTGTCATTTAAAATAATTTCATCAAAATATTACAACCTACCTACCTTTAGTTGTATCTTGTAATAACTATGTATACTATATACAGTGGTGTCACCTCTGATGTTCAGTAAATTTGCACTTCCTATACCTATCCCAATTTAATATGAATAAAAGTTTTTCTAATATTTATTTTCTTTTATTTTTCCTTATTTGTTTAGAGTAGTAGTGATGTTGTAGTCCCTTGTCTATAGACCGGTTTTACCTTAAGATTTCTATAAGTGTTTTCCAATATTTATGGTAATAGGATAGTTTCTTTTGGCTACCTGTGATTAGCTTGTTGGCTAATACACATTTCATAGCCATTCTTTTAAATTTGTCCCATGTAATTTTAGTTCCATCTAGCCAGTTTTGAGCTATGTATGATTTCATCATTGCACAAAATGTTATTATGTGTTTGTTTTCATCTGAAAAGTTGGTGGGGAATACGTGTAAAATTGCAATTTCCCATGACAGGGTAGATTTAGTGTATCCCCTATTTTCTAACTTGGTTCTTAACGAGCACCATGATTTGTAAACATTCTTACTGGTCCAGAAAATATGAAGAGTATCAGCTGGGCTGTTTGGACATGTGGGGCAAAAAGGAGATAGAGAAGGATTGATTTTACTTAGAAAGAGTGATGTATGGTAGGCATTATTGTTAATCATAATTTGGGTATAAATTCATTTTTTGAGAGGGGTTAATTTCAATGTGAATTCAGTTGCAGAAGATTTTTGGTCTACAGTAAGCTTGTTATTTCTTTCTTCCCAATATTTTGAGTATAGGAGTGAATCTTGGTTTTTAATCATTATTAATCTATATGTGGTTGATAGTATTTTAAATCTTGAAAGCAACAGAGTAACAATTTGTTGGTATAGCTGCATGTCTTGGTTGTCTGTTTTGACATTTGTAGTAATTGTGTTAATCAGGTATAGTATTTGCTTGATAATAGTGTTATAACTTTTATTTAGTTCTAGTCTTTGCCTTATATTTTCGATTGAAAGGTTTTTGCCTTGGTAGAAGTCCCATACAATGGTATTTTTAATTAGTAGGTACTGATTCAGATTTAGCATATTGTTATTTAGTTTAATATTAGGGTTTAAGTGTATTGGTTGTCCCATTACCAAAGTATCCTTAAGATTAAGGGATGATAACAGCTTTTAAAATAGTAATGTGTTTCTTATGATTATGGGGTGGATTTTAAAATACCTTAGTGTCTTCGAGTTTAGAAAGGGTATTGCTTCAGGGATTATGTTTGATGAAATTGTTTATGATATATTTTAATCCAGATTGGATACCATGCTTTGTTAGATAATTTGTAATTTGCTATTTGCATAATTCAACTAGCATTTATAATGTCATAGTAAGTTTGAAAATTGGGTCAGTACCGGGTATACTGCAGGTACTGAGAACAGCACTGTTGGCAAACATCAGTGATTGAAACAATAATAATTTCATGAACTTTAATTGTATTCTGGATTAAAATTGGGGTCATTTTACCAATGTACTTGAAACCCTAAAGATTTGAAACATTAAAAAATGAGAGCAATTTGTTGGTAAGAACAAATAAATAGGACTCTAAACAAAAAACTCCACTCCCTAGAAGTTCTCTTCACCTTAGAGAATGCTGATGTCTATGCAGTCACTGAGACATAGTTAAATCCATGGAGACCACACCAACAGTGCAAGGTTATAATGCCGTGCATGCATTTAGACCATCTACTACACAAACAGGGACTAAAGGTGGAGGTATCTTGATTTACATCTAAAATATACATACCTAAAGGTTTGTCATACAGGACAATGCACCTGAGCTACTCCATGTTCAAATCAACACAGGCAAAATCCAATACCACTTTTTTGCAAGCTATAGGTCCCCTTCTATGACCCAAGAAACCCATACCATGTATTTAAACTTACTGAAAACCCTCTCCATCCAACCCAATACCATATTTATGGGTGACTTTAATTACCCAACTATTAACTGGGAATCCTATATGACACCAAATGTACAGGTACAGCGATTCCTGGATTTTGTAAAACAAATCCCTGGACCAGATTGTCAATACACCAACCAGGGGTGCAACCATACTAGATCTGTTCCTCACTAATATGAGAGAGTGCTACACACCCCCTAGCATAATGTCTTCCCTGGTAAGGTCAGACCACAAAATGGTCTCCTGTGAGGTAAAAATAAAACCTGGAACCCAAGCTAACCCTGGAATATTCAGCAACTACTCTAAGGCTAGCTTCCTGCTGTTAAGTGATAACCTGGCAACATGTCAAGCCCCTATAAACCCTGAGAACACTGCTGCCTATGCAAAATTGTTCAGAGAAACTCTATATGATCATTTTACTAGCTGCATAGAAGCAGCTGTACCCACCAGGAAGAAGTACAGAACTAGCTCAAAAAACAAGCCACCCTGGTGCAATCACAAAATCAATAGGCTGTATAACAGAAGGAAGAAACTCATGGCAAAAATTAGGAGGTGCAGCACCCAGTGGGATAAAAGTACTCTCATCAAACTAAACAAACAATCAGAGGTTGAATAAATTCTATAAAAGCCAAATTTGAAGAAAAGTTGGCTCCAAGGGAACCACAAGGCATTCTTTAGCTATGTCCGCAGCCTCAAAGGCAATACATAATTGTGTGCAGAGCTCATTGTAAATAGAGCCACCTATACTGCTGCTGATAAATCATCAAGAAAAGGAGACTAGTATTGCTGGAAATGAATTCAAGTCTTGGTGAGTACCTTCATGATGTGGACCCTGTTTTTAATAAAATCTCATCAAGATGACACTGATATATAGAGAGCGCTGGGTGCACAAGACCCAGGATAAAAATAGTGCCCAATTCAGGTAGGCACACTGGTGGCAGGAAAAGAAAAAATGACAGTGTAGAATCCTCAAGACATGGAAACATTACTATAATGGGGCCAGGCCAGGCCCAGGCGGAGGATGCCCCCCTGTTGTAGAAGGAAGTACTAGTCCACAAAAAATCACAAAAAATTATTGGCCAGAAAATATCCATAAAGATGACAGAGTGGACTTCTGAGGATAAGAAAGAAATTATGTCTTGTTACTATTATGCAAGAAGCCCAGAATTTCCAGACAGAAGAAACACAAAAAATTAAGAAAGAAATTAGAGGAAAGAAAAATACTTGCACAAGAAACCTATCGGAAAATTCAAATAAAAATGTTGTTCATTAATACAACAGATGTATGAAAAATATTATACACACCAAGAAACCATGAGCCTTTTGGAAAAAGAACCAATTGAGGAGGTATGGAAATATAAAGAACAAAATCTAGAGATTTTTGAAAGGTATAAAAAAGAATGGACATGGGAAAGAAACAGGGATCTGATATGGTGCACTATTTATGCAAAGGAAAAAGTCAAATTAATAATTACAAAAAAGCAGCTCCAAAGATATTCAAATTGAAATTCAGGCAAAGGCATCCAGATATGGAAAATTTCACAATAGAGGGAATGTAAAACAGAAGAATAGTAAAGTAGAAGTTAAGAAAATAGAAGCTGAAGTTATGGAATATCTGCAAAATGAAGGATTTAATGTAGAAAGTCTAACACAGGTTATATTACAGCATGATGGACCACCGAGTCCCCCAAGTAAGAAGAAACAGGAAGAGAAGGAGACATCTGAAGAAGAAATATGGACATGGGAAAGAGAAAAAGATTTAATATGGTGCAATAGTTATGCAAAGGAGAAAGCAAAACTAATCAGTGCGAAAATAGCAAAGATATTTGAAGATAAATATGGGCAAAGGCATCTGGATATAGAACATTTTACAATACAAAAAATAAGAAAACAAAGAGGAAAAATAGAAAAGATCAGTAATGGAGAAATTAACGAAACAGGAAGTTAGATTATGGATTACCTGCAAAGTGAAGGATTTAGTGTAGAAAATCTAATTTTGATAACATCACCGCAGGACAGAACAATGGTTCCCCAAATTAAGGAGAAACCAGTGGAGCAAGAAACATCTAATCAATTGCCATATGAAGATAATTTGGAGCCTTCCTTAGGAAACCAGTGCAAAAGTTCAGTTGGAGTTGCAGGGCAAGGGAAGGAACAGGAAACTGTGGCAACTCTAACATATAGTCAGTGTTGTGGAGTGATAGGTCAGTGAGTTCCCATATGAAAGAGCAACGGATGACATAGGATCATGGGATCACAGGATATTACTAGGCTATTGGTCTGGAGCTCATTTTAAGCCTATCTGTTTCAACCCAATGTAATACTGTAGAAGTACTAGTCAGTACTCAGTACCCAAGATTGTATTTATTGATGACTGCCCATGTCCGGGAGGGTTGTGGGCACTATCCCTGGTAAGAATTTATGGTCCCCCATCTACTCGTCCAGTTTCCTTTTGAGGAATGTAGCCCTGTGACCCAGCATTTCCATTTAGTGTATGCAGGATCCGACAGCAGTTTTTTTCTATTGCATCTTACCTAAACCTCACGCTAGTCTGAGAAGTAATTTTGCACATAGGTTGTTGCAAATGGAAACTAGCTTTATTATCAATTATAGAACCTTGCAAACTAATGGCATGAACTAAGACATGAATCTCAATATATAATTTTATATTTATATCACAGTTTATTAATATATAAAAATGTTTTGGTGTATGAAAAAGTTTTATCCAGATGGGGGCAGTTTTTTTAGGGTGTGTATTTGATGTATGGGAATTGATTAATTTCACTGAGTGTTTTTAATTAAGCAATAATGATGTGAGAAAACATTTGTATATAAAAGACTGCATCATGGTGTAGAATGTATTAGTTGAAGGCAATTTAGCTGAGGTACCAGCAGCACCAGCAAAGTTGGATTTATTGCCACTATTTTCACCTTTGGCTCCTTATCTTTTTTTTTTTTTTTCCTGTAAGTAACATGTCCTGTAGAGACCACGTCAAAGAGCTATCCCTGCATTTTGTCTCCTACAGGCTATTGAGGGGAGATCTATGTCTGGTGTACAGGGCATTTTCAGACTCCACTCTGATGGACCTCCTGCATATCCACACAAACAACACCAGAATTACCTGTTCCAAATGCTTAAACCTTGTCTGTGATATAAATCGTATCTGCTGGAGAAACAGGTATGTAGCTCAGAGACCACCCTGTCTCTGGAACAGGCTTCCCATCCATGTAAGGCTGAGTTCCTCTCTATCCCAATTCAAGTGTAACTTGGACAATTGGATAGGGAACAGGAAATTCATCCCTGGTATGGCACCTGTGTCTATAATGGACACAAGCAACCTGTAAATGGTTCATCTCCCAAGCTCCTGCTTTTAAAGTTTTCATATTCCAAACCCCTACTTACAGTTATTAAGGGCACCAGAAATTGTCAGAGATTTGGAATGTATGGCTAGGTTTAAAAAGCCCCTTGTGGTCATTAACCTAGTAAGCACCTATCAACCTATAAATGTTAACAGCAGCACACACATGCACAGACATATAAGCCAATTAAACTGAAGCCTTTCATAGATGAGTCACCACTGACAACGTATCCTGAATGTGAAGTCATGGAGAGGATCACACATAAATATATGGGAAAAACAATCCCACTGATATGTTATTTATGATGACACATCAGGTCTTTGCAAAAATGTGACACCTCAGCTTTATCTTCAACAACAATGGAAGCAGTCACAAAACAGGTACCATGGTACATAAGCTATATGCTTGGAGTCCCAAAAACATATATGTTTGTCACAGCAACTCTTGCAGCATATGTTTTTGTGTTGTAGTTAAAATATTTTTTATCTACAGCAGGATCTTACATTTCTAGACCATGGCCCAGCTGCACAGTACTACACTCCACTGCTCATGCAAGGGCATCTCTTCCAGAAATGCAATAATATAGCAGGATATACAGCTGTTGCAACACATCTGCAAAACCATCTATGTAAGATAAAGGAAGCAATGCTGAGGACATGTGGCTATTGGAACACTTACAGAATGCTTCAAAGACACATTCAGAATGGGTGCACAGGTCCCTAACACTGTGGTATGTAGCAGAAAACAATCCACTAGACAATATCATTATCACATAACAAGACAATGGGACATTAAGACAAAGTCATGCTATATCTACATCAAGAATAATAAATAAAAGTAAAATCAGATGTACCACTGATAGACAGAATAAACTCATTCAAAAGAGATCAACCCTCAACAACGACCTGTACAGAAAAACAACCAAATATTGCAAGAACATTTATCAGTTGCATGTAATTGATGATACTTTGAAAAGCCCATAAAACAGTAAACATTGTTCACCAGTTTATTGAGTCATATGTTCAAATATCTAGCTTACATGTTGAGATTTTCTTTCTGCTTCATATTATTATAATTTTGATATAAATACACATATGCACACACATATACATATATATATATATATATATATATATATATATATATATATATATATACAGATATAGATATAATATAGCTGTATCTACATGTAATCTGTATTGCATTGAAGACACTAACATGTCACCATGGTCTGTCTTTAATTTATTGTGACCAAAGGCATTTCATCCTTGATAGTGTGACTATATATATATATATATATATATATATATATATATATATATATATATATATATATATAAGTTCATAGGTTCATAGGTAGGTACTAGGCTATCTGCTCGAAGGCATTTATAAGCCTAGCCGGAATGTGTTGGCTTTTGCCGCCCCCTTAGATTAGTTCCCTGTGCCTCTGTCCAGCAGAGCCTTTGAAGTGATCCCTGGGGTAAACTTTGTGTTTCCCATCCACTTGTCAAGGTTTGTCTTGAAGAGGGTTAGCGAGGAGCTCTGCCTAATGTAGATTTGCATCTTGTTCCAGAGCATGGGAAGTCTCTGGGACATGAATCTATCCCTCCAGCACATCCTATTTATTGTTGTGGTGAGGTTTAGATCCCTGGAGCATGTGGCTTGAGAGGACATGGTTTTCTTTAGGTGGAGCATGTCCATCAATTTTGGGTTGGACATGGCCTTGTATGTCAGGCAGAGATCACCTCTGAGTAGGTGGTATACAACTGAGTACAGCCGGAGTTTCTTCAGTTGAGCTGCATAGGGCATCTGCTTGAGGCCAGTGATCTTCTTGGTGAGGTACTTATGTGGTCTTTCCAGTTGTTGCAGGTGTCTTGTAAGGTATATCCCAAATGGGGCATTGTACTCTATGATGGGTCTGATGAGTGATGCGTAGATGGGCCCAATGACCTCTTTTGATCTGGATGCAAACCCTTTTGTGATTAGGTGGGCCACAGAGAAGGATTTTCTAACCACTTTGGCAATGTGGTTACTATCTACTTGGGTCCCCAGATCCCTTATTACGTTTTCAGTATTTAGGGGGCTACCACCTATGTGGTAGTTTGTGGGTACTTTGTTTTTTCCAAAGGGGATGACTATGCACTTTTTGGCATTTAGCTTGAGGCCATGGTTTTGACACCGGTTATCTGTCTCAGTGAGACCCTTTTGGGGGATGTCTGTGTCAGCCAGAGAGTCAATTATAGCCCCTAGTTTGCAGTCATCTGTGAACTTGGTCAGCTATAGTCCTCCTGTACTTGTCTGTACCTCTGAAAAGTATATGCTGAACAGGAGGGGTCCTAGGACTGAGCCCGGGGGAATGCCACTTGTAACCGGTTTAGAGTCAGACCTAGCTCCCGCAATTCTTACCATGTGGGTTCTGTCCGTGAGCCAGTTTGCAACCCATCTCATGATGTAGGGGTTTATGTTCAGGCTGGTGAGCTTGTCTATAATACCTGAGTGAGGAATGGTGTCAAAGGCCTTTGCGAGGTCTAGGTAGGCTGTGTGGACCACCTTTCCCTCGTCTATAGCCTTGGTAACTGTCTCAAAGAAGTCCACCAGGTTTAGGAGGCATGATCTGCACTTAACAAAGCCGAACTGGGTAGGGTTCAGTGTTTGGAGGTTTCCAATGTCTCTGTTAATGAGATCCATGATGATGCATTCCATAGCTTGCAGACCAAGCTAGTCAGGCTTATAGGGTGATAATTCCTGGGGTCCGTTGTGGCTCCACCTTTGTAGAGTGGAATATCCATTGCTGTGTGCCACTCTGTGGGCACGTAGCCTGTGGAAAGGCTGAGTTTAAACAGTGTGTTTAGGTGAGGGATCAGTTCATCTTTGAGCTTGTGTAATATATATATATATATATATATATATATATATATATATATATCTACACACACACACACACACACACACACACACACACACACACACACACACACACACACACACATACACACACACACACACACACACACACACACACACACACACACACACACACACACACACACATACAAACATCTAAAAGTCAATGGTTCCACTTCAAAACATCTAAAACTCATAACATCTAAAAATCACATCAAAACCATAACAGCTAAAATCCATAGCATCTAAAACTCATAATATCGAACTTCATAACATCTAACATGTATAATATGTAATAGTGTATCATCAAACATGTAAATGTTATAGTTTAATCTGTTACTCATATGGTATCACTATGAGATGTTGTAGTTTTTATTTCTTTAGTTATTATTTATATAGTTTAGCAATTTATACTATTTATATAGTGTTTATTTTGTCACTCTGTATGTGCTTTTAGGCCATACAGGTAAGTGATATCGACATTATGTGCACATTCTTTATGGTGATCGTGATACAGTGGGGTTAGAAAATTAACCTTTTCCCACTGTAGTGCAATTTCGGAGTTGGTATATTTAATTTACGGGGGGTGTGGGTTGCAGGGGGGCTTGCCCCCTGCAGAAAAATAGTAAAAATTGTGTTTGTTAGTTTGGTGTCATTATACATGGAGGGATATTATTTTCATGTGATTTGTAGTGTTCAATGTTGTGATGCACATTTTAGATGTTATGGAATTTGATTACAAAGACATGCGTCTGGAGCATTTCTCCCCGGGCCTCCGCTGAAAATTGACTCGTTCCGATTTGGATTTTCCCGATTAACGAAATGTTAAATAAAATAAAAAAATAAATAAAAATGTTATGGGTTTTAGATGTTATGATTTTAGATGGTATGGGTTTTAGATGCTTTGAAGGGGAACTATATACATATATTAAGGGGTAAAGATCAACATGCTGGCCAAGTGGTTACTTTCCCATAGTAATCTGTCGGTGTTCCAAGTGGTCAGTCTTCTGTAGTTTCGGGTTTTTCATCTCAGTGTTTTGAAAGTCGGGTAAGTGGGATTTTGGTCTACTAAAGTAGATATATACATATATATATATATATATATATATATATATATATATATATATATATACATACATATATATATATATATATATATATATATATATATAATGTATAACATTCAATTGTCAAATATCAAATGCTTCAAAAACCAAATGAAAAAAAGAGTGATCATTGTAGAGCAAATCTAAAATGACTGAAAACTGCAAAAAATAAAAATAGTCCCCAGGATTCAATAAACTCCATGTAGGCTTCATGGTTGCAGTGCATGGGGGAGGTAATACATGGCTGCACTGCAAATGTCTGACATATTCTTAGATAGGGCCTTAATTTTGTTATGTTTTCACATATAATTTCATGCTATGGAGACAAAATGAACAGTAAACAGAATTAATACACGCTAATATTTAGTTTGCATAGCACAATGGCTAGCAGCGGGTTTGTGTTCTGACTGGAAAAGTGTTTGCACATGCGAGATATACAATTCTGCAGATTTCCCTGTTTGCGCATAGTTAAGCAGTGTGCAAATGTAAGGCTCATTGCTAAAATGATGAGAGTTATTATTGAGTGGATGAAATACATTTGCTGCTTAGCTAACTCTGTAGCAGCAGATATAAATGCACTGCCACATTTCTTTTTGACCCCAGATGATTCTGGGTTTGAATTCATGTGTATGTAATACTTTTAAATAAGTAGTGATAATGCAATAAAATTATGCTTATACTACATTCACCTTTATGTTACCATGTTTTACTTTAGCATAGAGTGTTTTTGTGGCAGTATGCAAAGGTTAACCACACCATAGAAGAGCCATTTTCTGTCACTTGGCATTAGTGCATGTTGCCCAGCTCCACACAAACATAGAGACCAAAAAGTGAAGGGCTCCATTGCTTTTTTGGTATTTATGTGTGTGTTTTTGTGGTTCGATTTTTTGGCCAGATTATAGGTGCTAAAATGGGGTAAATAGGAAAGTGGTGAAATGGGGAGCAAGCAGGGGGAAGAACAAAGGGAAAGAAATACAGGAATGTGGAGCCAGTGGAGTGGGGACAGGCTGATCTACTAAGAATGGCCTACTTTGCAGTGTTGTGAAGCATTTAGTGATTTGTTACAGATGGATGGCATGGGCACACTTTAACGACACATAATAAAATAAAAAAAAAACAGATAAGGGTTGGGGTGAGAGAAAAAAGAGATAAAATTAGTACCGCCATATGTGACACAATGAACTACCACAATTATACAAGTATTTGATCTGAACTATTATATTTAGATATATGTCTTATCAACTATAAACTATAATTACAGATTGCTTAAAGTGATCCTTGTAATGTGCATATATTGCATGTATAAAATCCAAAAGGCGCACACCCAGCCAACAGAGCACAGGACCAGCGTAAAAATATAAAGTAACACACCAAACTGCATAAAATGCTGGTACCTATATGGCACAAAATCCAAGAATCATCAAAATGGTGTTAAACGTGAAGATAGTCAAGGACACAGTTCAATGGTATAAAAGGTTCCCTTTAATCACAAGTAAGCCTACTTGTGATTAAAGGGAACCTTTTATACCATTGAACTGTGTCCTTGACTATCTTCACGTTCAACACCATTTTGATGATTCTGTGCCATATAGGTACCAGCATTTTATGCAGTTTGGTGTGTTAATATATTGCATGTATACTTGGTCCAAGTACACTGATTACAGTTAGCAGGAAATTGATGCCACTTGTGTAGAATTTAATTTATGTAATGTTATGAAAGAAATGCAGTATTGTATAATTACTGCTCGTGATTTTGAACCCACAAGCTCTGACTACAGTCTTACCTTGACTCCTAAAGTTGTTTTTTGCTACAGACTTATGCATGCAGACTTGATTATACAGTTTGGATATGCATGCTCACTTTGCTACTACTGTACAGAATACTAAAAAATCTGTCATTAACTTTTAAACTTACAGTAATACTTCATTTGTGCTGCATACACACCACTTGCTTCCCCTCAGTCTCTCCAGATGTTCAGCATGGGCCTGACAATTCAACTGTATGTTGGCATTAGCTGGGAAAAACAAATAAAAGAACAGGAGAGTATTATGCATACCAGTATTGGCTATATTTAGCTTTAGATGTAGTAAGAATTCTCTTTATTATCATACTTACACTACTGTAGGATGCCACCAGTTTGAAATTCAGTCAACCACTGGTTGAGAATATCCCTGTTGCACTTTTGTAGATCATTGAAGTGGTGCCTACACTGTTCTCCACTGTGTGGGGTGCCAGTTGCACTGGATACAACCTTAGTTAAACTACTCCAAGCCTCATACTTGTACTGGGAGCCAGAGTAGTTCCCCTGCAGTAACCTTTGGTTATGGCGCTATGGCACTTTACCAGGAGTACATTAAATATCTTGGAGTCCTGATCACCCCACCTCTGTATTTTAAACTGGGCACCTTCCCCTCTAATGCCAGACATGTCTAATACCAAACACAGAGCAACGGCAACTGATGATTTACCGCCAGTTCCTGTTATTGCATTTACTGGTAGTGCGCAAACCTGAAAACTGATGCCAACTGCGTTTGGCAATTTGCATGATGTTAAACTGAGAGCAACAGTACCAAGAAGGGAGGAGAGCAGTTTTTGAAATTGAAAGGTTAATCTGACATCTGAAATTTGACATTAGTTTGAGGGGTGTTTGCTGCTGTAGGTTAGAAATATTTTTTTTTAAAATTAGAAGGTAACTGTTAGGTGAGTTAACTTTGTAGACATGCACAGGGGCATAAATTTCATGACCTGACACTTTTTTTTGGCTTTATACATGGATAAAATTGATTTTTAAAGTGTGGGATTTAAACCTATGCATAAGGGACAAAACATTATCTTTCACAGCAGTGATTTTCCATCTTTGCCACAGAAGAAGTGCTGCTTGTACATAGTCATAAATCATTCATAAATACAGCTGACAGTTTGAGGTGTTAACCATGTATATGTTTAACTTGACAAGGATCTTTTATATAGACTAATTTGTGTATGTCTCTTATTACAGTGTGAAGGCCATCCAAGTCCAGGTAGCAATATTGTACTTGCAGAAATATAGTAGTATACCCTCAGTCATACATCTAAAAATGCAATAAGGGTATTTTATCCCTCATACATGTAATTCATATATGCTCCACTATCTAAAGTGTTATAAGTGGGATTAAATATAATTTGAAATATAACAACAGCAAAAATGTCTGGAATGTCTTGTATTAGAGCCCAGACCCATGTGTATGGCAGCTTTACACTTACACCTGTTGCCACAAGAATGTTGAACAAACACTTGTATATATTTTTGTTCATTGTTATACACTGGACTGTTACAACAGTAAAAATAGGTTGCACTTCCTATATGTCAATGCAGAACCATCTGTATTACAGCTCTATACTTACATCTGCTGCCAAATGAATAGTTAAATGACAGTTGCATAATTCCCTATTTATTCTTAAGTTTTGGATGTTAAACACCACCTAACACCACTTAGCGTGTTTGCACGGTGCCCAACAGAATGTAGCCATTTTCAATTATTGACTATCTGCATCCTATCTGCAGGTGTTTGATGGTTGCAGGTTTTGGGGAGCCTGGCTAACCACCTTGCAATGTTGCTAACAAAATTGTGTGATGGAAAGCAAAAATTGCAATGATGTATCTTTTTGACTTTACACTGTCTATGCCCTGTCTATAGGTGTTCTGTCTGCTTCCTGTATGGGCCACTGCTAAGTGCTGCACAAAGGAGATAAGTACAGCTAAACCTGCAATTTATTGTTTTTCTTGGTTGCTAAACCTGCCATTTATTATTTTTCTTGGTTTCCCTTGTTTGCACCAAGCCACTCACTGTCCAAACACTGACATAAAAAAGTAAAAAGGGAAATTTAGTTGAAATAAAGAAAAGCAATCTGTGAGATAAACACTACAATTTTTCTTTTGGTACACATGAAATATTTTTACAGAGGTTTGAATTGGCACTCTCACTCCAATGAACCTTCAGAACAGAGTAAGTCTATCTTATCTCTTTTTGCCACACAAACAGCTTTGCAGAAGGGAACTAAAATCATTTTGCATACAACCAGCTGCAACATCATCCATACTACTAACAAAATATGTGACAGTTGTTTTTACATGTATTCATTTCAAATGTGTTGCACTGAGTGATCACACAACCATTTATGACTATTGCTTGCATATGTCTCCATGTTTGTTGCTCATTCTTGTCTTATTTGACAAGTAATCTGAGACATGCAGTCTGTAAGACATTCTCTGTCATTGTCCTTAAAATGTAATTCCATCAGACACCGCCAGTAGGTATATGCCAACCCATTCCAGTGAGACTTCAGATATTGGACAGGTGGAGGGTGAGATACTCAGTCAGGGATGTGTGGTTACTACATTTTCAGTGCCTGTTGACTCTGGTCATAACCAGAGAGTGGACAAGATGCCATGCAGGAGGGTTGTTATGGGTGCTCAGAGGAGGCCTGCTGTCCATCCTTCACCTGATCCAGGTGTGCCACTTGACATATATTTAGGGCTGTCATGAAGGCAAAGGCATGTTCCCATAGGTTCTCCAGAGAAATTCTTAAGGTTGTAGATGTGGCACAGGCTGACATGCATGACTGCTTCCACCATGTTGCTGATTCAATGGATCAGATGGAAGATATGGAATGGATGGTATCTTTGAAGGAACATCTGCTGGCAGGGGGACAGCATCCTTGTGGGTGTAGGTCAGCCACATCATCTGCTATTAGTCAATGTGGCCATGCCTGATCACACTCCCATAGTGGCAGTACTTCCACTGCTCCATCAGTAGTTGAGGTATCCACATCCAAATGTGGCAGGCCATGGGATTATGGTCATTGCTGTCCTTGTGAGGGAAGCTTATCCAGCAGACATCAGTTAAGTTTAGGTAGCAGCAGTGCATCTGACAGGGGGCATGGACATACCTGTGCAACTCCTGGCAGAGCCAGTTCTTCTGCTCTGGTGCAACAATGATGAACTGGCACCTCTACCAGTGTATGGCTCACACCTGTCTGGCATACCAATACATAGAGCTAGCACAGAGCTTAGCTGTGTTCATGCAGACACTCATACAACAATTTGACCGGGAAGACGCATACAGACACACAAACAACAGTTACGCGATTCACCTGCGAAGCTTAAAGATCATTTTGTTTCACTGGCCATTTCTTACTTTATCCAAATGCTGGTCTGCTTCTCTTTCTAACTCACACACACTCGCCAACCTTTTGTGTCAGCCTAGGCTACCCCCCCCACAACACCCTGTGCAAGTGATGATAACTGTGCCATATATTTTTTTCTTATTTTGGATTCAGGGTACATATCTGACTTTGTCCTTAGTATATATGTATTTGTGATGTTGTTTTGCTAATTGTACGTTTGACATATTTTAGTCTTAGAAAGTTAGACAGTTGATAAATCAAGCATTTTTGGTTTGGTATCAGAATTGTTAAAGATCTTGTGTGGGTTGTGAAGTCTAAAATTGAAATGTGTCTCATTACTTTCTAACTTCCATCTTTAATGATCTTCCAGTCCAAAAATATGATGCTAAGCTGAGGGCATGCACTGACCATCAGTACTTCTGAGAGGTATTACTATGTGAATCTTTGATGCCTGAGGCCTACTAATTGATAGAGGACACATGTAGTCACATCAGTCTCTGCTGTCACATGTTAAAATCATTTCTGTACAAATCACCCACCTTTTACTTGCTTACATTAACAAGTAGCAACATGCAAGGATATGACATTTATTCATATTATTACACAATTAATTAAAAAAAAACTAGTTTGCAAGAAAAAAATATGGATAATAGAGATATTCAGTGTAATCTGACAAATGAACACTATAGGTATAAGTATGGAGTAAATTAACTGTAAACATGAACAAGCAGGTATCTATACAAGCATTTTCAAAATGTTTACACAGACAGACAACAATTTAATGAAAGCTAACCCTATGTGCATTTGAACCCGCATTTATCCACAGTATATTTACATTGTCCTCTTACATAAACAGGTTGAGTTGATGCACAGCACAAGTCCGTCCCTTGCAACAAACTACTGTTAGATGTGTGCTTCCACATCCTTGTGGATAACAGAGGAATATGCACCCATGTGACACCTAAATGCTGTAGGCCTTCATGCTCCACACACACTCGAGATCTGTAACTGCCAGCATTACATTTTACAACATACAACATCTGCTAGACATCCCAACCTGCAGTGGTCTTACACTAGTGTTCAACAGACAAGTATTTCTCAATAATGTTCATTTTCTAAAGCAGAGCTGACTAATGGAGGTCTGTATGGGTCAGTATTTACACATACAGACGTATACTGTCCAATGGTCTCAGAGTATTGTGGATAATGGAGAAATGCATAGCCATCAGAGACCTAGGCACTATAGGCATCAGTGAAACACCCCTATAATCGATGTGAACATGATGTACTGTATAAGTTGGAAAACAAACAGGTCTTGTGTTAAAAAATATGTACATCAAAAACAATATTAAAGAAATAACTACCATGGGAATAAAACCCATAATTGGGGGGAGGTGGAACAGACACTTGCCTTATTGATTATCCAGATAAGCTACTTGTCAGAACAGCTAAGTAGTGAGTTTAAAAGGAATATGTCTGACATATGGGTCACAGCTATATGTGTGATTCCACAGGAATGTACAGATACACTGGGTATTAAGACACTTAGTGTAGGCATCTGCTGGCTGTCTCTGCACCTCAACAACCTCCGTTAAAGATTTTCAGTGTCCCTCCAATGCAGGTCATCCTAATGGTGGCAAACCTGCACTCCAGTCCGGTAGATTCTGTACGCCGGTATGAGAGACCAAAAGATGCCACCAGTGGTGGCCAGCCATTGACTCCCTCCCCCATATGAGCTGACACAGTTTCTGATATCTCTGTATACAGCAAGTGGTAATTGTCATATGCCAGTGGTGGGATAGGAGCAGGTATACCATGCTGCATGTGTATGTGGTACTTTTTATAACATTGTTGCATGTAGTGTACCTCAGTACAAATTGTTGTTTCACGCATATTCATGTATTATTTTCGTGTTGCAGCAGCAGAACTGTGCCATGGACTTAGGAGCACATATGCTGATGACAACTAACGTAAGTGTAATGGCATGTTATGGTACAACTGCAGCACATACATAACACTACCAACAGCATGTGTAATGTTGCCTAAGTTCATTTACATAGGTCCATCCACTTCTGCACAGCAGTAGGACATGACAGGTGAGTGTTTCCATGTACTATTACTGTGAACATTATCTGTTATTGCCACTGCCCCCTGTTATCCCAGTGGTGTATACTGACATTTTGATGTTTTCGTATAACCTACAAGTAGATCTTCAGGTGACATGAGCTGTGCAGGTGCACATATGGACAGACCAGGTATGGTTTCCCACCATGTTCATAGGCTGCAGCACTGTATAGCACACCTGTGTGATATGAAACTAATGTTGTTTTTCATGCACGGGGACATCTGTGCAAAATGTGCACCATATGTCATGCGAGTATCACCATATCCTGTTACTGTGTTATATATGTCATCATGTACCTCTCTCTGTATTTATGACTGTGTTGCATAAGCACATGTTGTGCTTTGTTTGTATTTTCTCCCTACTGCATCCACATTATGACAGCTGATGCACTCACCACACAGGGAGGATGTAACTGGTATACCATTTCCTTTGCTTCCAACAAGTCAGTGCTGTTACTGCTATTGTTGTCCTCCATTAATACTGTGTCCCTGTACCCCTGCATAGGACAACTGCCCTCTTCACTTCAGTGATGACCAACTGATATGTCTATATATTTCCTACTGCATGTTATACCTCTCTTGGAATGGTGCATGCTGGCAAGTATGTGCTTACTAATGCAGTGTGTATGCCTTTCTGTCTCTACAACAGTTGTATTTTAGCCTTCACTTCTTGTGCTGTATTTCCATAAGGACATGTCATATCTGTCTATTGTTATTCCTCAGATATGTTGTGTATGTTACATATGTAACATAACAGTTAACTCCCTATTGTAAAGCTTCCATAGGCCACACTCAGACTGACCTCCTGGCATGTCCACAGCATCTGTAACACTGTAGTAATATAGTTGTGCCATTAGTCAGTACTGATATCCAGCATGTGACATATGTGCATTTACCTGACCTGAGTCATCTGTCTCTTTTTTCAGTGTGTCCACTGCCTTCATCCTCTGAACCTGAGGTGGGATCATGTGTCTCTCTGTGCAAGCATGGCCCTGGTACACAGGATACACATTTGGTGATAGAGTCTGGCCCAGATGGTGACAGTCATGTACATTAGGCTGTAGCCTCAGATGTGGAGGAAAACATGTCCAGCCACTGTGAATATGTGGAGACATCAGCTGTTGGCCAGGATGATGACTTGTGTACCACAGTCCCGTGTTCAGTCTGCTGGTGATGTTGGCAGTTCCCCACCATACAGAAATACTGCCCAGAGCAGTACACATAGGCATGGAGCTGGTGTGCATAGGCATATGTCAGAGAGTTTCCACCTACGTCTACAGGCAAATGAACATTCTCAGCAATATAATGGATATGACATTTATGCACTTGCCTGTGCCAAAGGATCATGTTGCACAACAGCTGTGTGTGTTACATGAAGGACAGGAGTGCAGACATGATGAGGTCATGGTGGCATTGGTTGCTAAGGATGACAGCAAGTCATGTGTGGCATGGTCTGTTGAATCTCTTGTTATGGCAATGTTACAGCAGTGCCATAGTACGAATTGAGTTTTACATGCACTGACTGTGCTTAGTCAAGTGCCACATAGGAAAGGCAGGTCCCCTCTCAGTATAACAACCCTTGCCCATTGGGCATCGATGTCTATGCTGCAACATGCACACACATCTGCTGCTGGCCAATCCAGTGTGGGCCCAGCATTCATGACCAGACAGTCAACTTGCAGCCCTGCTCCTTCCCACAGTGTGCCTACAGAAGCTGGTGTCACCCCATCTGTCGCCTCTGTAGAACAACATGGGCTGAGTGTTTCCATTTGTAGAAGGGGCAGCCAGAAACACAGTGTGAGCCTTCAGCATGGGTGCTCTAGACTGCATTAGGGCAATACTGACAGTTGATCCACTATGTGCTGTAGTGTAAGTCTGACCCCATGTTGATGATGAATGCTGGGCAGACCACTGACAATTTTATATGTGTGTGGTTGTTGTGAAGTCAGATGCCACAGAAGTTTGCCTCTTTTACTGACATATGTGATTGCATTTAATGCTTGATAATTTTTCCCTACTTTACATTGTATATGCTACTAGTGATATTGGCAGCAGTTCTGCAGTATGCCTTGACTTGCTTTCCTGTTTTCATCATTTGCTAATGGAGGGATGGGGTTCACAGAAGTATGTCTTTGTTGCTCAGTTTGTACATCTACTTGATAATTTCCATTAGATGCAGCACTTGAGCATCAATGTTTAATCTGTGTACTTCTCTATGTGTGGCTTGTCATGACTCAAAGGTGGTTGTCAGATGCTACTGTGTGGCCTGAGCCTGCACTTGTGGTCAGATCCTCCATTATCTACATCTGTTTCTTTTGCACTCCCCCCCCCCTTGCACTCCTGTTCCTCCTCTGATAGCTGTAGAATGTAATCTTCAGACATCTGTGGCTCTTGGAGTAGGTTATCTACACCTGCAGCAGGCAGACCATTATGTGTGGTTGTTAGCATAATGTATAGCATGGCATACACAGCAATCATCTTTGCTATCTTTTCAGGTATGTATTGCAATGCACCCCCGGATGTGGCCAAACATCTTTATCTGGCTTTCAGTACACCAAACATACAATATATGGTGTTTCTTGTCATGGCATGTGCTCTGTTGTACGATTCCTCTGCAAGGTTGAAAAGGTCTCTGTACTGGGTCATTAGTCACAGCTCAACTGCATAACCACAGTCACCTGTTGGGGGGACATACATTCTGTCATCGTACATAATGTCGCTGGGGATGTATTCAGCTTACATCCTAGCTATGTTCCTTTTTTTTTTCAAAAAACTTTTTATTGAATTTTCAAACATTGAAATAAAAATACAACAACAACAGAATTAAAATACATATTGAAAGAAAAAAAATGAAAAATTAGGAGATGTATATGATCACACAATTTTGTTTGATAAATGTTTATATCTCAATGCAGTCTGAGAACATACAATAATTATCTACAACTTACACTAATGTTAACCTAAGAATACTTCAAAATGGATATAGATCTAAAATGAAACAGGTATATAGATATAAGGGAGACTGAGGTCTATGAATTCCACAAGGAGAGTAACCAACTATACACTATAAATAATATGTAACACCTTTTCTATAGCTTTATTAATTTGTGCCGACTTCTTGGGACTTCTCACTATCATTTTCTGCGCACTAATATATGTGCAGGCTAGAGTTTTGAAATTATTCCAATTCAATTTGGTACGGTCTAGCCAATTTTGGGTGATATAAAGTTTTATAAGTGAACATATGTATATTAGTACTTGTGAATCCAATTTGGAAAGATATATATTTGGTATGTGTAGTAATGCAGTCTCCCAGGATAGGGTGGATTTATGATAACCCATTTTCTGTAAACGGACTTTTAGAGAAGTCCAAAGTTTATGTGAGTGATAACAAGACCAAAAAATATGTAGAAGATCTGCGTTAGGATGAGAACAACAAGAGTATGAGGCCGATTTATTAGCATCAAATTTGTTAAGTTTAAAAGGAGTGACATATGCATTATTATTAATCATTAGTTGAGTGTAAAAGAGTTTTTTAAAAGGCGAGTATTCTAGTGTATTTTTAATAGCTGAGAGTTTCTGATCTATATATATATGAGGATTGTGTTTGTCCCAATAATTGGAAAAAAGACATAGTGTATTATGAGTTATCTGATTTATAAGATTATAAGATTTAGATAACATTTTCTCTGGAAGCGTAAGAACTTGTATGACCGCTTTATAATTAATGATATCTGTGTTGTCTACTGCGGTGTATGGGAACTTAGCATTGACAATATCTCTCATTTGACGTAAAATGGTTAAGTAATTAGTGTTGACCTTAAGTATTTTACGTATATTTGTGAGAGTTTCATTTTTGTATTGTATCAGATCCCAAACGGTGAAATCTTTGATCAGGGGAAAGTTTGAAAGATTAAAAGAAATATTATCTAAATTAATATTAGGATTTAAATGGATAGGTTGCATTAATTGAAATATATTTTCCAAATTGACAAGTTTTAACAGTTCTTGAAAAGCAAAAATTTTTTGTTTTAAAGAGTTTGAAATTTTTAGCTTATTCATGACATCTAAAGAAAGAAAAGGAAGAGCTAATGGATTAATCTTTTTAGTTAAAATGTGTTGATACCACAATTTTGTCCAGATAGGATATTGATTATACTTCTCAGTATCTATCTTCAAAATAGATAATAGTTTATTGGCCGAGATGATCAAATAATAAAGATGAAAATTCGGAAGACCAAGTCCTCCCTTATTTTTAGGAGAGATTAATTTACTGTAAGAAATTCTCACTGATTTGGGAAACCATAAAAAACTAGCCAGAACTTTATTAATTTGTAAGAAAAAAGATTTTGGAATCAACTGATCCACAGCATTAAATTGAAATAGCAATCTGGGGAGAATGTTCATTTTTATTATTGCTGTTTTTGATAGAAGTGATAAATTAAGCAATTTCCATCTATTTAAATCAAGTATAATAGACGACCATATTTTAGCTAGATTATTTTGAAAAGTGGAGAGACCATTATGATTTATAAGAATTCCCAAATATTTAAAGCTCTGGACTATCTGGAAAGTGGAGTCTGGAAACAGATATGATTTGTGAGCAAGTGGATTTATGGGGAGAATCTGTGTTTTTTGAATGTTAATCTGATATCCCGAGACCTCAGAGAATCTTTCAATAGAACCAATTAGTTTTAAAAGGTCAGAGCAAGGTGTTTGAAAATATATTACAAGATCATCTGCAAAAGCCGACAAACAAACTTTAGTGTTAAGAATTCTAGGAATCTTGTGAAAAGTATTTTGAGTTATATATAATAATAAAGGCTCTAGATATAGATTGAATAAAAAAGGAGATAGCAGGCATCCTTGCTTTGTGCCATTAATGATCTTTATGCTTTTGGATACTTTCTTATTAATATAGAGAAAGGTATGAGAATTTTTATATAAAATTTTAATAGAGTCTATATAAGAAGATGGTATATTGAAGCAAGACATAATGTGAAAAAGAAAATCCCAGTTGACTCTATCAAAGGCCTTAGCAGCATCAAGGGTCAGTGCATACAATGGGTTTGAATCTTTTTTAGTAAAGTATATAAGAGAATCTATTGTCAAGGTATTATCCCATGAATGTCTATGTGACATAAAGCCCGCCTGTTCCGAAGAGATCAAGAATGGTAAGACATTTTTTAGTCTAAAAGCAAGTAAGGAAGCTAGAATTTTGATATCAATGTTGATCAGAGAAATAGGTCTATAATTATTAGGATCAGTTTTTTCTTTATCCCTTTTCAATATTAAAATGGTTTTTGAGGTGTTCCAATATAGGTCGGATATACCATAAATCATTATATAATTAAAAATTTCAAAAAGAAGGGGTGAAAGCTCCGATGAGTAAGTTTTAAAGAATTCAGGTGTAAAGCCATCTGGTCCCGGGGATTTACTAGTCTTAAGTCTGCTAATGGCTTCCGATATTTCTTTAATAGTCAACGGGGCAGAAAGTGTATTCTTTTGTTGATCGTTTAACCTATGAAATTTAATAGAGGACGCAAAGTTCACTATATGTTGTTTACTCCTAGATTTGTTGTCCTTTGAATATATCTCTGAGAACAATGATGTAAAGAGCTGTATAATTTCCAAATCAGTATTATAAAACTTGTTGTTATGTTTTAGTGACGAAATTCTAGGGAGGGATTGATTACCTTTAATTATTCTGGCTAGTACTTTAGAGGGAACCTGTGGCCATTCAGAGTATGTAGCTAAGAACCTTTGCTCTGATATGGTAAGGTTATGTTGATGTAGAAGCAGTAATTCTTTTTGGGAGTTTAACAATAGATCATATGCAGAGGAATTAGGACACATTCTGTATTGATTTTCC
Source organism: Protopterus annectens (assembly GCF_019279795.1). NCBI lineage: Eukaryota > Metazoa > Chordata > Ceratodontiformes > Protopteridae > Protopterus > Protopterus annectens. Next base: position 360,335,430 of record NC_056730.1, on the reverse strand, counting down.
AAAATCTGAATTTTTGTTTTTAACTGTAATTCTTTGTTTCTATATTGTTTTTTAAGATATGATGCTTTGTTAATTAATATACCTCTAAGGGTTGCCTTACATGCAGCCCATTGTATATCTAAAGGAATATCTGATTTACCTAGATTAATATATGTTTCTTTCAATATTTCAGTTATTGATTTATGTGTATCTTCATTTGTAAGTAAGTTATTGTTGAGTGTCCAACTATTGCATACAGATGTATCTAATGTATTTAAAGCCAAACTAATTCCAAGAGATATTCTAGAATGGTCCGAAAAAAATCTGGGTTCAAGAGAATAGCTAATTTTCCTATGAGTAAGGAAGTTGGAAATAAGAAAAAGATCTAGTCTTGACCATGACTTGTAACATTTTGAGTAGTATGTGAAAATGTCTTTTCTATCATATTGTGTTATGAGAGAGATAGGATCTATGAGGTTGAGATCTATTATTATTTCTTCCAGAGCAATAGAAGCTTGGAAATTGTACGAGGAGGATTTACTAGTACGATCAGTGTCTGGATTAATGATAGCATTCCAATCCCCCCCTAGAATAAAATAATGGTCTTTAAAAGAGGAGAGAATATTATAAATTTGTATAAAGAAGACATGTTGTTGATCACAAGGGCCGTAAAGATTAAAAAATATAATTGGTTTATCAATATTGTGGAAACAGGAGATAATGTAACACCATCTTCCGTCCACATCATATTTCATATCAGAAATAGTTCCCTGAAAATTATTTTAATTATAATGGCCACTCCACTTGAATTTGTACTGTTACCAGCTGCTACTATCATCTTAATCCATTTCTTGTTTGTTTCTTTATCGAAATCTTCTCTATTTAAGTGGGTCTCTTGCAAGAAACATATATTTGCCTGTGACTTAAATAGAAGATGAAATAGTAGGGATCTCTTATTTTTATTTTGTAATCCTCTCACATTCCATGAGTCAATACTTAAGGTCATATAATTAAATAAAAATAAATATATAACATATACCTAAGGTTTGGCAGAATGTATTTATAACTATAAACCTCAGTTCTTTGCCTTTATTATAGTGTATCTTGATGTCTCCCAAAAAAATTATTTTAAAGACCCTGTTATATTCCTTCCCAAATACCCCGGTGCCTAGCCACCCACCCCCTACTAGAGAAGAAAAATATAAGTGAATCAAATAAGTGATTTTGGTTAACACTATCAATTTCAATTGCATCAAGATAGCATATACAACTTTATATAAAAACCTAACTAAACAAAAACACATTTTTATAATATCAAACATATTTACATAACTAACTAAATTCAAGATGTCCAACATATTTAATCCCTACTCACATATTTAGTATACGAGCTCTAATTTTAGGTAAAATATACAACAGTTGAAAGAAATTCCTCAACAACACATTCTAAATATTAATATGGATCAAATTTATATAAATTACCATGTATGGAAAATATACGGAAGATAGATTTAACATTATCCCATACATATGATACCTTCAGGAAAAACTAATATAGATTGTATTAAGTGTAGGTAATGTTTTGGTTGAGTAAGAAATATTTTATATATAGCAATTAGATGAGTAAATTAAGCAAATAATCATACAGTAAGATACGTCGTGTTGCACTATAATGATATTGTGGATGACTATGACAGTAAAATCAGCTCATAGCATAAACATATGAAGTATGGTTCTAGAACCAGACATGCCTGTACCTTAATAATAGCATTTCAACTATCAGTCCTAAAATAAATAAATAAGTCAAACAAAAAAAATATAAAAAACTGTAATACTATGAATAATATATTGAAGAGATATTTCCTAAATTGAAAAGAGCAGTATCCAGAAACTTAAACAGATAAAAATAAGCAGTCTCCCTCCATAGCCAGAAATTTAAAAGCTTAAAACTGCTGAGCTATCAACCACATTAGGAATGTGTTTGCATCGGTATTTTAACATCATAAGCAAACATGCTTTGCCAGTACACATCTAAAAAATATAAAAAAAAATTACTAGAGTCTTACACAATAATTTCTACTTGTCTTGTTGCATGCTACATGTATTTTGCCAATTGCATTTTACTTGCATTCTATTCAAACACAAATGACATGTCACTGGAAGCATTCTACAAATACCACCCATGCATGCATCTTCTGCAATAATTAAGTTTCAAAACAGATACAGTATACATTTCCATGACTTTTTGTTTGTGCTGAAATGCAACAAGTTAATCATTTGGGGGAATGTGTCATATACAATATATCTTACTTACTGAGATAGGTATAACAGGTTAATTTTTAAACTAGCAAAAAATATACACTACAGTTCTGCATGCACACATAAAGTTATTCAAACAAAATATTTAAATCTGAATAGGAAGACGAAATTATTGTACTGTACATGTATATGCATCTATATCATGTTTCTATTATATCACAAAACCCAACATATAAATGTTAATCAATTTATCTATATATTCAAATGTGAAAAATCAATTTACCTAAATTACCCTTATGTTACTTCCTTATTATGCACATTGTATATGAAGAAACAGATTATTTTACCACTTATGAAAAAACAGTTCATATTTACTTGAAAGTAACCTGTTTATATACATTAAATGAAAGTTGTACCTTGAAAATAAATGTAGCAGAGCTGTTTCTGGACCTATGTAGGCTAATTCCATCAGTTCTTCCATAAAAGCATGTCCATACTAAAATGGGAAGGTATGCTGTTAACAGCAGATGACCAGAGCGAAACGTGCCTTCTTAAATGAAGCATTAGACCACTGTGTAAGCCCAAATACCAGATAAAGTGAAAAAAACAAAAAAAAACATATAATTTAATGTATGTGAGCTTAGAAACGTTTAATTTGTAGCCTGTAGTGAAACGGCACTAGCGAGTGTCCTCTGCGAGTGATGACGTCACTGCTGGGCTCCGTAGCTTCCTAGAAGGTGCGTGGCAAAGTGAAACAACAGCTGATGGGGAAAGCAGAAGATTTTCACTCTGCACAGGCTCGAGAGTCATAAAAACTCCCTCCAAAACACTTGTAGCTTAAATAAGGTATTATAATTGTTTAAACTAAAAAACAAGAAACAAGAACATGTATACTAAATCGCAAAGCCTGTAAGAATCTACAAGGCTTGTTTAAATACAAAAACTGACTTCTTATTCCTGTAGGAAAATTTTGTTCACATTGAAATCAGTATCATTTTTCCTTTTTTGTTTTAGCCCCTTGTTTACAAAGGAAAAGAAAAAAAAGAATATACTGTACCTATATAAATACTGTGCACACTCTTGACAAGAATAATTTGAAAAATAGATGACACATTCTGTCTACAGAAACATATCATTTT